>NC_042616.1:5911280-6175700 GCF_901001135.1 Rhinatrema bivittatum
CTGGGAGCTGTGATCCTTCCTAGGAAGGATTACTGTATGTGACTGTTACAGGGCACTCTGGGAGCTGTAGTTCTTCCTAGTAGGGATTACCTTATGTGAGTGTTACAGGGCACTCTGGGAGCTGTAGTTCTTCCTAGGAGGGATTACTGTATGTGAGTGTTACAGGGCACTCTGGGAGCTGTAGTTCTTCCTAGGAGGGATTACTGTATGTGACTGTTACAGGGCACTCTGGGAGCTGTAGTTCTTCCTAGGAGGGATTACTGTATGTGACTGTTACAGGGCACTCTGGGAGCTGTAGTCCTTCCTAGGAGGAGATACTGTATGTAACTGTTACAGGGCACTCTGGGAGCTGTGATCCTTCCTAGGAGGGATTACTGTATGTGACTGTTACAGGGCACTCTGGGAGCTGTGATCCTTCCTAGGAGGGATTACTGTATGTAACTGTTACAGGGCACTCTGGGAGCTGGGTTCCTTCCTAGGAGGGATTACTGTATGTGACTGTTACAGGGCACTCTGGGAGCTGGGTTCCTTCCTAGGAGGGATTACTGTATGTGACTGTTACCTGGCACTCTGGGAGCTGTGATCCTTCCTAGGAGGGATTACTGTATGTGACTGTTACAGGGCACTCTGGGAGCTGTGATCCTTCCTAGGAGGGATTACTGTATGTGACTGTTACAGGGCACTCTGGGAGCTGTGATCCTTCCTAGGAGGGATTACTGTATGTGACTGTTATGTGCACTCTGGGAGCTGTGGTCCTTCCTAGGAGGGATTACTGTATGTAACTGTTACAGGGCACTCTGGGAGCTGGGTTCCTTCCTGAGAAGGATTACTGTATGTGACTGTTACAGGGCACTCTGGGAGCTGGGTTCCTTCCTGAGAAGGATTACTGTATGTGACTGTTACAGGGCACTCTGGGAGCTGTAGTCCTTCCTAGGAGGAGATACTGTATGTAACTGTCACAGTGCACTCTGGGAGCTGTGATCCTTCCTAGGAGGGATTACTGTATGTGACTGTTACAGGACACTCTGGGAGCTGTGATCCTTCCTAGGAGGGATTACTGTATGTGACTGTTACAGGGCACTCTGGGAGCTGTGATCCTTCCTAGGATGGATTACTGTATGTGACTGTTACAGGGCACTCTGGGAGCTGTGATCCTTCCTAGGAGGGATTACTGTATGTGACTGTTACAGTGCACTCTGGGAGCTGTGGTCCTTCCTAGGAGGGATTACTGTATGTGACTGTTACAGGGCACTCTGGGAGCTGTGATCCTTCCTAGGAGGGATTACTGTATGTGACTGTTACAGGACACTCTGGGAGCTGTGATCCTTCCTAGGAGGGATTACTGTATGTGACTGTCACAGTGCACTCTGGGAGCTGTGATCCTTCCTAGGAGGGATTACTGTATGTGACTGTTACAGGGCACTCTGGGAGCTGTGATCCTTCCTAGGATGGATTACTGTATGTGACTGTTACAGTGCACTCTGGGAGCTGTGATCCTTCCTAGGAGGGATTACTGTATGTGACTGTTACAGGGCACTCTGGGAGCTGTGATCCTTCCTAGGAGGGATTACTGTATGTGACTGTTACAGGGCACTCTGGGAGCTGTGATCCTTCCTAGGAGGGATTACTGTATGTAACTGTTACAGGGCACTCTGGGAGCTGGGTTCCTTCCTGAGAAGGATTACTGTATGTGACTGTTACAGGGCACTCTGGGAGCTGGGTTCCTTCCTGAGAAGGATTACTGTATGTGACTGTTACAGGGCACTCTGGGAGCTGTAGTCCTTCCTAGGAGGGATTACTGTATGTGACTGTTACAGGGCACTCTGGGAGCTGTGATCCTTCCTAGGAGGGATTACTGTATGTGACTGTTACAGGGCACTCTGGGAGCTGTAGTCCTTCCTAGGAGGGATTACTGTATGTGACTGTTACAGGGCACTCTGGGAGCTGGGTTCCTTCCTGAGAAGGATTACTGTATGTGACTGTTACAGGGCACTCTGGGAGCTGTAGTCCTTCCTAGGAGGGATTACTGTATGTGACTGTTACAGGGCACTCTGGGAGCTGTGATCCTTCCTAGGAGGGATTACTGTATGTGACTGTTACAGGGCACTCTGGGAGCTGTGATCCTTCCTAGGAGGGATTACTGTATGTGACTGTTACAGGGCACTCTGGGAGCTGTGATCCTTCCTAGGAGGGATTACTGTATGTGACTGTTACAGGGCACTCTGGGAGCTGTAGTCCTTCCTAGGAGGGATTACTGTATGTAACTGTCACAGTGCACTCTGGGAGCTGTAGTCCTTCCTAGGAGGGATTACTGTATGTGACTGTTACAGGGCACTCTGGGAGCTGTGATCGTTCCTAGGAGGGATTACTGTATGTGACTGTTACAGGGCACTCTGGGAGCTGTAGTCCTTCCTAGGAGGAGATACTGTATGTGACTGTTACAGTGCACTCTGGGAGGTGTAATCCTTCCTAGGAGGGGTTACTCTATGTGACTGTTACAGGGCACTCTGGGAGCTGTAGTCCTTCCTGAGAAGGATTACTGTATGTGACTGTTACAGTGCTATCTAGAGGGCCGATGCAATACAGTGTGCTCAGTCGAGCTCACTGTATAACCCTTCTTATGGTTAAATATCATACACTATTTGCTTCAATTAATTTATTCAATGTAAAAACTTTGCTTACTTAGATTTGTTCAATGTAAAAACTTCTTTTATTATGTTCTATGTTCTATGTAAACCGCTATACTTTTTAGCGATAGTTACTGTTCTTTGTAAACCGGGGTGATATGTATACTATACAGGAACCTCCGGTATATAAATCATTTAAATAAATAAATAAATAAATAACCCGCAGTCGGACGCTGGGTAAACAGGTGCTAATCCACTCCCCAGTGCAATAGGAGGATTAGCGCCTATTTAACGCGCGGCTGACGGGGAGTGAATGAGATAGCGCTCATCACATGCAAATTCATGTGAATGAGCCTATTACTCATTCACTCCGAATGCAAAAAGATAAATGTGCGTCTCAGATATTAACGCCTGCCTGGAGCAGGCGTTAATAGCTGAGCGCAGGTAAAAGAAATACAGAAAAGCAGAAAAAAACTGCTTTTCTGTACTTCTTTTTTAAAGTAAAAAAAAAAATAAATAAAAATAACTCAGCACACCGCCGAGTTATGAAGGGCGACGCCGGTAAACTCGGCGGCCGTTTCCATTACTGGCAGACAGGCAGGTTACAAAAACAGAAGCCGAGTTTGCCGGCGTTGGTCTTCACAACCGGCAGCCGCGGCGCGTCAGCAAGGAGGCGCTGAGCTCACGCAAGCGACCCTGGCGCCTCCCTCCTAGCGCGACCCCCTAATTTACATATTGCATGCCGGCCCCCCCTTGCGGGCGCGTTAAGAAAGCGGGCGCTGACGCGAACCTTATGGCATCGGCCCCTGGGAGCCGTGGTCCTCCCTGGGAGGGAGTAAGGGCTGAGAGCTGCTCCTGACCTCTGCTTTTCTCTACCTCTTTGAATTTCGGGGGAGAGTTTTTCTTACCTGGCTTCCTTCTTCGCTTCGGAGACTAAGAAACTCTCTCTCTCTGTTGCTTTTCATTTCTGTTTTCTTTTTTCTTGAGAGGAGACCTCACGCTGCTCATTTCTTTACCCAATGTAAAGGCTTTTTTAATTCTGTCCTAACAGGAGTAGATATGGTATTGGATTTAGTTGTACTTGCCCCTTGGGGGGGAGAAAAATAATTGTATTTTGTATTTCAGTATGGTGTATTTCCATATATTGCTGTTATTTTGTTGCTTTTTTGGAGGAGGGTGGCATACATATTGAAAATGGAATGTAATATAATGCTCGCTTCTGATCAAGTACCTAGTCTCACGAGGTACTTGATCAGGTGCTTTTTTGGAGGAGGGTGGCATACATATTGAAAATGGAATGTAATATAATGCTCGCTTCTGATCAAGTACCTAGTCTCACGAGCCACACCCTGGTGATTTCTAGGAATACTGCAACCCCCCCACAAAACCTAGGGGTTACAAGACTCCAAGAAATGACACTTCCAAACTGAATGCAAAGAAAACTACTGGGATCACCCAGCAACTCACGTCTGTAGATCATTGGTCAGTCACAGACACAGAGCTAACAAACTAAGTCATTTATTAAGAAACAGTATAAAAAACAAATTCAACTTGCACATGACAAGAAAAACAGGCAAGGAAAACATTACTACTAATGGCTATTTATACACTGCTACAAGACTTATGCAGTGCTGTACAGACACATATGAAAAATAATCCCTGCTCAAAGAAGCTCACAATTTAGTCAAGAGAGGCACAGACAAAATAGAAGAGAAAATTCTTTTGTTTTCATAGAACGGTTACATTAGAGAGGGAGTGATCAGTGAGAACTGGGGTTAAAGTGTTAAAATCGGCCTAATAAAGTTGAGTTTTTAGGTGGGATTTGAACATGCTAAGAGAAGGAGAATAATGCACCAGCTCAGGATGACTATTCCAGGCATTCAGTGCAGCGAGATGGAAAGCACGGAGCAGAGACCTGGTGATGACAGAGATAGAAGCAGGTTGCCAGTTAAATGAAGTTTGGGAGGAGGGAGATAAGGTGGGAGAGATAATGAGGAGCTGTGGAGTGAACGTGATTGTAAGCGAATACACGAGGTAATCCTTTATCAAGAACAACTTGCGATACATAAAAGTCAATGCAGCACGTTCTAGTAGTTTAGATGCGAAAAGGTGGTGAGGGTGAGATGGGATGACATTTAGCAGGGCAGGAAGGATCCCAGTGAAGGGTTTTTGAAAGTGGCTTGACCGTGTCATGTTTGAAGGCAGCAGGAAGAGCTGACATGGAAAACAATGGACTGAGGATGTGACAGATGGGGAGGAAGGTGGCAGGGGAGATAAAACTGAGGAGGGGAGTAGGAATGGGGTCAGAGGAATAAGAAGTTAGTTTGGAGAAGGAGAGAAGATGGCCAGTGTTCTGTGATTTCAAAGGAGAAGAGGTGACAGGGCTAAGGGAAGGTGAGAGGTGGGAGAGACCAGATGGAGAATTCAAGAGTAATATTCCGAGTCTTGTTATGAAAGAAGTCAGCCATAGCCTAGGCAGAGTGAAGAGGGGCTAGCGGGTGGTGGTCTGAGGATGGAGTTGAGAGTAGAAAAGGTATGGTGGGGATTGGAGACATGGGAGATAGAGGAATATTGTTGTTTTGTTTGGTGAGAGCAGTGGCAGGCTGGAAGAAGGTGAGTATCCAAAAAAGTACAAACCTCTGCTTTATATAAACATGGTAGCACAATTAGTGCTTGTAAACACTACGGGCCCAACAGTCAGAGTTATGTAAGTTAGCTGGATAAGTCTATGCACGTTATACTGCAAAATATCCCTTTATTCAGCGCTAATTAGCCGGATAAGCTACATCCAGATATGTTAGACCTACTCTATGGCAAGTCTAATTTATCCGATTAACTTAACCAGATAAGTCTCAATATCGGCACTTTTCCGGTTAATTTAAGCAGATCTGTATCCCTGCCTCGATCCACCCATTGTCATCACCCAAGGCATCCGGCTAAGTAGCACTAAATATCGGCTGCTATGATTTGGATTAGACAGTGGAAGTTCGGCATGAGTCTGTCCACAGGAAGATGTGCGGAGCTGGGTTAGGATCCTGTCTGCAGCCCTGCACTGCTCCACCTTATTTATTTATTTAAAATCTTTTCTATACCGTCGTTTAGTAATGCACTATCACAACGGTTTACATATGGGCACATATATTTGGTTTGGTTACAAATGAAATTTACAAAAAGTACCATTACAATATCGGTACATGCTCATATAAAATAATGTATAAGAAATGTGGCATGGATCTAGTCCATGTAAATGATTAATATGGTAATCATACAAGGGTTATGCTTAAGCTGGAGTTCTCTAACTTAATTATCGAGTATAAAATAAAAGTTGTGGGACCACGCATCCAGTTAACCTTGTTCTGTGTTTTTTCATTCTCTGTTCTCATTATGAAAAGCTTTCCTGAATAGCCAGGTTTTTAGACTTTTTTTGAAAACTTTTGGGTCACTCTGTAATCTTGTCTCTAGTGGTAATGTGTTCCATAATGTTGGACCGGCCAAGGATAGTGCTCTCTCTCTAACTTGTGTTAGTTTCGCTGTTTTTACCGATGGGATTGTTAGTAGCGCTTTACTGGCTGATCTCAGATTTCTTTGTGGTACGTGTAAGCATAGCGCTGTGTTTAACCAGTCAGCTTTATCTTCATTGATTAGTTTGTGAATTATGCTGTTTTAAATTGCACTCTCTGTTCTATTGGTAGCCAGTGTAGTTCGGCCAGTGTTTGAGTAATGTGGTCTCTTTTGCTTTTGCCGGTGAGTATTCTGGCGGCAGAGTTTTGAAGGACTTGTAGAGGTCTTATTGTGGAGTACGGTAATCCCAGCAATAGTGTGTTACAGTAGTCAGTACTTGAGAAGGTAAGTGTTTGGAGGACTGTCCTGAAATGTTTCTGGGTTAATAACGGTTTCAGCCTCCTGAGGATCATGAGTTTGGCGTAGCCTTCTCTGACTTTCAGTGATATGTGGTGTTTAAAGCTAATTTCTGTGTCAATTATCACTCCTAGGTTTCGAGCTCTCTCGGCTATATCCACTTCCTGACCATTTTTGAGTTTGATAGGATTTTGCATGTCTGCAAACGACCATTCTATCTAAACTGGATTACTGCGATTCCCTTCTTTTAGGCCTCCCATCATCAACTATTAAACCCTTGCAAATACTGCAGAGCTCAATGGCGAGAATCATAACCAACACCCGCAAAAGGGACCACATCACCCCCATTCTAAAGGATCTGCACTGGCTTCCCATCCCTTTCCGCGTTCAATACAAAACTCTCACCATCCTACACAACACGCTTTACAAAGACAACCCTCCCTGGCTCGAAGAACCGCCACGTTTCCGATCCTCTAACCGCCCCACCAGAACCTCCCTTGCAGGCACCCTTCACACCCCAACCCTCAAAACTGCACACCTTACCCTCACTAGAGAAAGAGCCTTCTCCATTGCTGGCCCCTCCCTCTGGAACTCCCTTCCTACTGATCTCCGTCTAGAACCATCCTTACGCAACGTTTAAAAAGGCATCAAGACATGGCTTTTCAAACAGGCCTACCCAGATACTAACCAAACCTAGACAAGGCCCACCCTGCCTCGCAGAACTCGCCTTACAATATATTTATGTACATAGCTAGCCCAGTTACTTTATGTACTCTCCCAATGATGTAAATATAGTAAGTTTCTATAGCTATTTTGGTTCCTCTCCACTTTCTCCTCTTTACTTCGTTTCAGTATTCTACTCTTAGTCCCTCTCGTTCCCAGCCCTTCTTTTCTCCCTTTTCTTGCCTGCTCCCCTCACCCCACCCCCGTTAAATGTAATTTTCCTTTCTTTGAGTTAATTGTAAACCGGTGTGATGTGTTCTACGAATGTCGGTATATTAAAAGTTCATAAATTAAAAAAAAGTTCATACATAAATGTTTTTTCATTCTAGGTGTATAAATTCAGTTTTTTCAATATTTATCACTAGCTCCATTTTGTTTAGTAATTGCCTAATTATGTCTAGGTACATCATTGCTAAGTTTAGTGTTTTTTCAATTGTTTCGTCTATGGGCAAGATTAGTTGAATGTCATCTGCGTAGATGTAATGTGTTATACCGAGTCCTGCAAGGAGGTGGCATATGGGTAACAAATAGATGTTAAACAGTGTTGCTGATAGGAGTGCCTCAGGGCTCTGCACTGTCTTTAGTTTTATTTTATCTGATGTTGTGTTTTTTATCTGTACTTGAAAAAAATCTATTGTTAAGGTAGGATCTGAACCAGTCCAGTGTTTTGTTTTGCAGACCTATTTCTTCAAGCCTATTTATAAGTATGGAGTGGTTTACTGTGTCGAATGCTGCTGATAAATCCAATAGAATCATTATGTGTTGTTTACCACTATCAAATCCTCGTAGTACATTATCTGTGAGAGAGATTAGCAATGTCTCAGTGCTGTAGTGTTTTCTAAAGCCGTGTTATGAGGGATAAATTATGTTATTATTATTATTTATTTTTTTTTATGACTTCCCAGCCAGCTTTCTCCAGGCCATTTTTTGAGGGACCAATCCTAGATCAGAGCATTGGCTCCTTAACCGATAACACTACATATTAACCACTCCTAATCATCACCACCATGTTTCAGCTTTCTCCGGGCAACCCTTACAGCCCTGGCTGCCTGACACAAAGGGAAGTGTACAGGTATCAGAGACTGGACTGTAATTTGTAAGGGAAAGTAGCTCTCATTGGGGAAGATAACAGTTTGCAGGACATAACAGGAATCACAGTGACCCATGAAATTCCCCTCCCCCACACACACACTGCATCTCAGGGTAGATGCGCCTATAAATCCCAAATGCAACCCAACATTAGGAGGCCGTTCCATGCATCCACCCCCTCTCTGTAAAGAAATATTTCCTAAGATTATTTCTGAGTCTGCCCCCTTTCACCCTAATCTCCTAACCCCTCGATCTAGAGCCTCCTTTCCATTGAAACGATTCCCCTCCTGTGCATGGAAACCTCTGAGATATCTGGATGTCTGTATCATATCTCCCCTATCTCCCCTTTCCTCCAGGGTATCCTTGTTTAGATATTTAAGTCTCTCCCCCCATATGCTTTAGGATGAAGACCACTGACCATGTCAGCAGCCTCCCTCTGGAGCGACTCCATCCTGTTTATCTCCTTTTGAAGGTGGGGTCTCCAGGATTGTACTCAGTATTCCCAGTGAGGTCTCACCAGGGACCTGTACAGGGGCAGTGTCACCTCCCTTTCTCTGCTGACCAGTCCTCTCCCTATGCACCCAGGCATCTTTCTGGCTTTTACCGTCGCTTAATTCACCTGTTTGGCCACCTTAAGATCATCAGATAAGATCACCCCCAGATCCTGCTCTTCCTGTGTGCTTAGAAGAATTTCACCTTCAATACTGAACCTCTCCCCTGGGTTTCTGCGTCCTGAATGCATTGCTCTGCATTTGTTAGCATCAAATCTTAGCTGCCAGACCTTAGACCATTCCTCGAGGTTCGCTAGATCCCTCCTCATGTCTTCCACCCTGTACAGATTTTGGTATCATTGGAAAAGAGATAAACCTTTCCCGACAACCCTTCCATTATGTCGCTCACTAAAATGTAGAAAAGGACCGGTACAAGGTCCGATGCCTGAGGTGCAGCGCTGGTAACAACACCCTCCCCTCTGAGAAACCTCCATTTACCACTCCCCTTTGTCACCTCCCGTGCAGCCACTTTTTAACCCAGTCACAGTCTCTCTGGGATCCACACCAAGGGCGCACAATTTATTTATAAATCTTCTGTGCAGAACCGGGGCAGAGGCCTCGCTGACATCCCAGTGCCCTACGTCTCCTGATCCAACTCTTTCCTGATGCAACCCTCTGCTCACCCAATCACAGAAACCGATCCGATACGTCTGACAAGGTTTAGCTCAGGTAAAACCCTGCTGCCTCGGATC
This sequence comes from Rhinatrema bivittatum, assembly GCF_901001135.1. Classification (NCBI taxonomy): domain Eukaryota; kingdom Metazoa; phylum Chordata; class Amphibia; order Gymnophiona; family Rhinatrematidae; genus Rhinatrema; species Rhinatrema bivittatum. Next base: position 5,920,821 of record NC_042616.1, read on the forward strand.
CTGCGATCCATCGGATCTCAGAAGCTGCGCTCTCCTCTGTTTTACCAGCGATTCCATTAGTTTGCTCATCACGGAGGTCAGACTGACGGGCCTGTAGCTCCCAGCCTCCTCCTTACTTCCGCTTTTATGAATAGGAACCACATCTGCTCTTTTCCAGTCCTCAGGAACTACTCCCGACTCTAAGGAAGCATTGAAAAGGTCACCAACGGAGCTGCCAGGATTTCTCCAAATTCCCTCAATACCCTTGGACGTCTCCCATTCGGCCCCGTCACCTTCTCTCCTTTGTTTAGTTGGCGCCTCACAAACACGCCGTTCTGAAAATCGACTGAGGTTTACCTCACTTCCAGTCTTGTCGTCATCTTCAGATTTGATTCTGATAGGACCAATGCTTAATCCATCAACAGGGCCCCTTCCGTGTCTTGGATGCAATTTTCAAAGTATTTGCAGGGATAAATAATGTGCGTCTGCCTGCAGCATAAAAGCAATGGAGGTAGATATTCAACAGGAAAACGCCTAACTTATCGGGGATATTCATCAGCACAGCTGTACTGCTGAATCTCCCCGAATACGTCGCTGGTTAGCGGGATGCGTTTTATCTGGATAACTTATCTCGTTGACTGAACCGGACTGAGCCAGCTACGAGGAAAGCGGGCGCTCAGTGCCGAGGCACCTCCTCCTGGGGTGCGCGATGCAATATGTAAATGAGGGGGGGGGTGTCACCTGCCCCTGGCGTCTCCTCGGCAGCGGGCACCCAGGAGAGGTCGGCTGCCCGCGGGTCAGGGAAACGGACGCTTGTTAACCGAGCATCCGTTTCCCGGACCTGACCGCCAGCACTCTTTTATTTATTTATTTTTTTAACCGTTTAAACTTTTGGTTCCTCCGACTTGTGCTATCGCCACGATATTAAGTCGGAGGATGTACAGAAAAGCCGGATTTTCTGCTTTTCTGTACGACCTTTCGGGGCGCTCAGAAACGAGGCGTTCGATTTCCGAGCGTAAACACACGCGGGTCGGGCGCACATTTTTTTTTAAGCATTTGGGGGCGAATAACTAATAGCCTCATTAACATGCATTTGCATTGTGACGAGCGCTATTAGTTTTGCGGGGAGGCTGGACGCGCTAATCCCCTTATAGCATAAGGGACTGTGGACGCGCGTCCAGCCACGGGTTAAACAGTGCGCTCGTCTGAACGCTCCGTGGTGCATCAGGCCCCTGTGTTGGCTGGATAAGTTGCCCCTCCCCAAAACACTCACGTCCCGCCCACCACTTAAGCCAGGGGAGGAGGAATAGCCTCGTGGTTAGAGCAGTGGACTATGAACCAGGAGACCAGGGTTCGAGTCCTGCTGTCGCTCCTTGTGACCTTGGGCAAGTCACTTTACCCTCCATTGCCTCAGGTACAAAAACTTAGATTGTAAGCCCTCTGGGGATAGAGAAATACCTACAGTACCTGAATGTAAACCGGTGTGAGATCTCAATTGAGATCGAATGTCGGTATATAAAAATAATAAATAAATAAAAATAAATAACTCCTTACTTATCCGGCTATAAAGGTCCGACGTTTGCCCCGTTAATGTGGGTGCAATTCGAGCCGCCTGGGGGGGGTTTACCACTCGTGCTTTCCACCTGCTTCATGGGGGTCTCTCTAAATCGTAGCTCGCCCTGAGCACGCGTCTGGGAGAATGATGAAATGAAAACCTTGCACCATCCCTTCTGGGCTGCAGCCACTGCCCTGTGCAGGTCATTACGCCAAGGACGCTCTGAGCTTCTCCACTGCTGGTTTTCAACTTCATTCCTCCTTTTATCTTCACCACTTCCTCCTGGATTTCAGCTGAGGCATCTCCCACCCTTTTTGCGGAAAAAAAACGTCTGATGTTGTTCCCTAGTCTACGCCCCTGAGCCCTGCACCATGGCCTTTGTGTTCTAGAGATGGTTTGCTTCTTCTGTCCGATTTATATCTTTGAAGCATTTAACGGTCTCGATCACATTCCTCTCTCTCTCTCCTGCTGGTTAGGGTCCTCCCTGTGCGCCCGAGCATCCCTCTAGCTATGGCCACTTAGCACAGTTTTGCTCCCTTGAGATCATCTGAAGCGATCACCCTGAGGCCTCTTCTCTCCTGGTCGGTGCCCATCCAAGGTGATAATGTCTCTGTCCCGGTCCCTGGTGAAACCTCAGCTGGAATATTGTGTCCCGTTCTGGAGGGGAATCCTCTGGCAGCGGTCCCGAGACACAACAACACAATGGTGTAGGGTAGGCAACAAACCGAGCACCCCAAAAGTCTGACTGGGAAGCTGCGAGGAAAGGGGGGTTTACAGGGATCGGATAATCTGAAGGTGGCCGACGACTTCAAAAGCCAGGATACTTGGCCACTTGAGAAAGATAACTAGCTAGCAGGAACAAGGCGGCGATGTCGCCCCTTACAAGTCTCTGGTGAAACCTCCTTTGGATATAAAATAGAGAAGGTCGAGCCAAAAGGCACCTTCTAAAATGTCCCAAATACGCTTCCCTGGAGAAAAGGAGGGAAAAGGCAGATAGGATAGAGATCGTTTAAGTATGTTATTGTATTTTTATTATGTTATTTGACTATTTTGTTATTTTGATTGTGATTATATCGTTTGTAACCCATTTTGATGTTTTTATGAATGGAAGGATATTAAGCTTATTAAATCATTTAAACTCAACCTATCTGAACCAGCCAACTATTGACCTATCTCAATCCTACCCTTCCTAGCCAAACTTATGGAAAAAATAATAAACACCCAACTCTCTGATCACCTTGAAAAACATAACATCCTATACCCCTTCTCAATTTGGCGTCTGCAAATTCCACAGTACTGAAACCCTCCTAATCTCCCTCACTGACACTCTCCTAAAAGGCATGGACAATGGGCACTCCTACAGCCTTGCAATGCTTGACATCTCCTCTGCCTTCGACACCATCAGCCACAAGAGTCTTCTAACCCGCCTCTCTGAAATTGGCATCACTGGCACCGCCCTTCGCTGGCTTGAATCAAACCTCCATAACAGATACTACACAGTCAAAATCGGTAACAGCGAATCTGAGCCTATTAATTTAACTCGAGGGGTTCCCCCAAGGCTCCTCACTATCCTCCACCCTTTTCAACATATACATGCTGCCTCTCTGCCACCTTCTATCCAGTCTAGGACTCACCCATTTCATCTACGCAGATGATGTTCAACTCCTTATCCCCATTACCGATTCCATCTCCAAAACCCTCAAAATCTGGGAAACCTGTCTCTCATCTATCACTCTCCTCCTCTCCAGTCTAAACCTCTCCCTCAACTCCTCCAAAACTGAGCTTATTATTATTTCACACAACCCCAACACATTGAACACAACTGACATCAACAGCCTCCCCCCCTTCAACCCCCTTCTCCCAACACGTAAGAAACCTTGGCCTAATAATAGATTCCCTACTCAACCTCAAAAAATTCATAAGCTCCACCATTTATTTATTTATTTATTTTAAGTTTTTTTATACCGATTTTCCTGCATAAAATGCATAATCAAACCGGTTTACAATGAAACAGAATGAGCAGGAAGTAAAATTCCTTAGTCTAATACATTTAAACGTCAATAATGAAATAATTTTAAACAAAGCAAAAAGCTAAATAACATTAATAAAAGTTAAATTATTAACATAAACATAAATATAATTATATTAGAAGGAGCACAAAGGTTAGCATGAAGGGGAGCACAAAGGGGAAAACACCTTTGTCACGCCCGGCACGCAACGCCTGGTGTAATCGCGCCCTTAATCGGGTCGCCGCTGGCTGGTCGTCATGACATCGGGGGGGGGGGGGGGGCGAGTCTTCACATCGCTGATTTTCTCTTTTAACATCTCAGTTCATTTTTACTATTTTTTTGTGTCTTTTTCTCACATGATGTAGTTTTCTTTAAGTGCCCGAAAGAATGTTACTATAAACTTCATGTCCTCAAAAAACTTAAAGCCCTCCTCCACTTTAATGACTTCCGCACTGTGCTACAGGCCATAATATTCTCCATATTAGATTATTGCAACTCCCTCCTGCTAGGTCTCCCTTCCTCCACCATCAAACCCCTTCAAATGCTACATAATGCCACTGCTAGAGTTCTCACTAACACTTGCAGGAAAGACCATATCACCTCCATCCTCAGAGACCTCCATTGGCTCCCTATCCCCTATAGAAGTCGTTACAAGAATCTCACTATCATACACAAGACACTTCACAACCCTGACATACACTGGCTCAATGACTCACTACACTTCTACACAGCCAATAGACCCACCAGATCTGCATACAATGGCACACTGCACATACCTTCCACTAAACCCACCCGTCTCTCTAGCACAAAAGAAAGAGCACTCTCCAGAGCTGGACCTTCAAATCGGAATGCTATGCCACCTGACCTACGGCTCGAACCCTGCCACCACAAATTAAAAAAAACAAAACAAACTAAAAACCTGGCTCTTCGAACAAGCATTTATAATCCAACCCCACCTTACACTCATATGTTTCAACACCCCCACATATGCCTCAATACCCCCCTTCTCCACCCCCATGTTATATTGCTTTATGTTACATCATATTAAATTATACTTCCATATGTTGCCTTAAATTGCATTATATTGCTCTGTCACATTATAAGCTATATTATTTTGTTATATTTTTATTATATTATATCCTAATTTTTTGCCCTATATTCATGTTCTTCTTTAAATGTAATGCACAGTTACGGTTTTGTTATACTGTTTCCTCCACGTGTTACTTGTAAACCGATGTGATGCTCTGCGAACGTCTGTATAGAAAAACCTTAAACTAACTAAATAAATAAATCTAATTTAAATACCTTCAACGAATAAACATAGAGGAAGCCGGCCTTTCTCAACAGAAGGGAGCAATCATGGGCTGAAGGTGAAAGGGGCAGACTGAGGCATATAATCTAAGGAGATATTTCTTTACATAAAGGGTAGTGGATGCATGGAACGGTCTTCCCGAGAGGAAGGACTGCATCGGAATTAATGAAAATATGAGACATGCACAGGGGGTTTCCAAGGGAGAGGAAGGGACTTTAAAGCTGAGCAGGAGGTCTGAGAGGGCAGGCTGGATGGGCCCTGTGGTCGTTATCTGCCCTCAGGCGCTCTATCTGCACTGAATCTTAACTGATAAGCATTAGACCGCTCCTTGAGTTTTTTGGGATCCTAGCCTCTTGTTCCACTGAGAAATGTTTGCCATCTCTTTGAGGTATCTGAATGTCTCCATCATCTCGCCCTCTCGCTCCTCTTCTCTGTTCCACATACTTAGGGCTTTGCGTGTGGACCCTAGGCCTTTTCTGGCCTGCTTGTACTCTGTGACTTTGTGGAGCTGGGACAATGCTCCAGCTCAGGTCTTACCAATGACCTTTACAGAGGAATTATTCCCTGCTTTCATTCCATTGGTTAAGCCTTTTCCTATCACCCCAGCCTGTCTCTGGCTTTGGCTCACTCCTTGGTAAAAGTATTTCACTGCCTTGAGATCTGATACGATCACCCCAAGCACTCCTCCCTCCATGGAGGATAACAGCATCTCACTCCCATCATGTACTGCTCCCTCAGATGTCTGCATCCCACTGCATAACCCTGCAAGTGTCGCATCGCTACTTGGTTGTTGGACCTCTTGACCACTCCTCAAGCTTTCCTACATCACTTCTCAGTCTGTCTACTCCATTAGGAGGGTCCACTCAGATCTTAGTGTTATCTGTCAACCTCTTGACCACTCCTCAAGCTTTCCTACATCACTTCTCAGTCTGTCTACTCCATTAGGAGGGTCCACTCAGATCTTAGTGTTATCCGTCAACCTCTTGACCACTCCTCAAGCTTTCCTACATCACTTCTCAGTCTGTCTACTCCATTAGGAGGGTCCACTCAGATCTTAGTGTTATCTGTCAACCTCTTGACCACTCCTCAAGCTTTCCTACATCACTTCTCAGTCTGTCTACTCCATTAGGAGGGTCCACTCAGATCTTAGTGTTATCTGTCAACCTCTTGACCACTCCTCAAGCTTTCCTACATCACTTCTCAGTCTGTCTACTCCATTAGGAGGGTCCACTCAGATCTTAGTGTTATCCGTCAACCTCTTGACCACTCCTCAAGCTTTCCTACATCACTTCTCAGTCTGTCTACTCCATTAGGAGGGTCCACTCAGATCTTAGTGTTATCTGTCAACCTCTTGACCACTCCCCAAGCTTTCCTGCTTAGTGTCATCTTCTTCTAGTAACCCTCCTGCAATACCTTCCACTAAGATATTGAGCAGAGTTGGTCCCAGAGCAGATCCTCAGGCACTCTACTCATTCCCACCAATATTTATCATTCTATAGCATCACTAAACGTACACAGCACTGTACACTCACAAGAAAGCCTCTACTCCATGGAGCTTACAATCTAGTCGAGACCACGTATACAGGAAAAATAAGAGGCTTTGGGAATTTTGTTGTAGAAGACTGGAAAAAGCCAAGAAGGTTAGAATGAGGAGAACTGGGTGGTGGAATTTTAGGCTCCCTTTCTCAGCGTGAATGGCATTTATCACTCACACATGCCTAATTCAGCCCATCACCTTGGCTCCCATCTCTCTGAAAGCTTTGGTGAAATTAAAATAAGCTGCACTCAGTGCATGACCGTCTCCAGTCACCCAATCAAAGCAACTGCCACGATCTCCCTCTGGTAAGTCCATTCTGTCCGAGATCCTACAACCTCCTGAATTCTAGATACTTCTCTATCCTTTCCTTCAGTAGAGTCTCCATTAATCTCACCGCTGAAGTTAGACTAATAGGCCTCCTCTCTGGTTCCATTTGATGAAGAAAGGCAACATTTGTCCTTGGTCAATCCCTTACCCAAAGGTCTGTTGAGCAGATCCTTGAGAGGAGCTGTCAGAACCTCTCCGAGTTCCTTTAGTGTCCTTGGTGTGTATCCCATCCATCCCTATCCCCTTGTCCACTTGCGGCTCTGCTACTTCCGATACAAACTCTCTCTTCTGTGAATGACAACATCTCCCCCTCCTTCCGCCATCCCTCCTTCAGTGAATATTTCTGCTCATTCCTTGTCCCCCTCCGTTCTTCTCTCTCTGATATACCAGAACGCCTTCCCAGCTGTTTTACCTCCGAGTAGCGTTTCTTCCACTCCTGCCTTTCCTATCCTGATTTACTTCCCCTGTGCTCCTCTTGGCGAGAAACTTTGTGCTCGCTGAATGATTGGACCTTTGACCTTCCTTTTTCCGTCACCTCTATTTCTTCTTTTATCGACCTTCCTCCTTGCTCTAGCCTGCTGCTGGTCCCACCCTGCCAGTGCCCCATCAAGGTCCTCCTTCTCCTATCTTAATAAAGCTGGCATTGCCCTTCTGCTGCTCCTCTCCAGGCTTCTCTTTCCAGAGCGGCGCTCCGCTGGTTTAAGATAAATATCACTAACATACTTCTTTGCGTTTGATTGTCCAAAAAAGGGATCTTAAATTAGCATCAGCTATTTGTTGAAGCTGCTCTCTTTTAACGCTATTGCCTGTTTAGATATAAATACTGAGTTTATTACTCAGACACAGCACTATGTTCTCTCCTTTATACCATCAGGGGTCCATGCAACTGTACCCAGTCCTCTTAATTTTTCAATTATCCACTGTGCTGTCTCCTGCTGCACAGGAACAGCGGCACCATGGGCTGTTAACTGCGGCAGGGGTTCTGTCTTCTCCTGAAAATTTGGCCCTGTCATTACCAGCATCATTAGCCCTGGTACTGAGACTAAAAGGTGGGAACGTCTTCATCCTGGGTAATCTGCACCCAATATAGATTTGCCTTTTTGCCTCTTTTCATACCTCAATAGCAGCGCACGTCTGGCTGAGATTTAGTCCAGATGTTGTACAACAGGGTCACCAATTGAAGGTACTCAATGAGACTTGATGAGAGAAATTTACTCTCTTCAGTTATCTTCTCCCTCTTCGGACCTCCAGGGTGGGTTCTCCAGTGTAATCTCAGATTTTTGCTTTGATTGAAACTTTACCACACTTAGTACATGAAAACGGATTTGTCCTCCTGTGGATCTTACGGTGCCTTCTCAGCTGCGATCTATCTCCAAAAAACTTATCACAGTCAGTACATTTAAATGGCTTCTCTCCTGTGTGGGTCCTTTGATGAGTTTCTAGGGTTGATTTTTCTCTAAACCGTTTGTCACACACAGTGCATGGAAAGGGTTTCTCTTCTGTATGGGTCCTTTTGTGCCTCATCAACAATGATTTAGCAGTGAATAATTTATCACATTCACTGCATTTAAATGGTTTCTCTCCCGTATGGCTCCTCCAGTGTATTGTTAGATAGGTTTGGTTACTGAAGCATTTGCCGCACTCAGTACATGTAAAGGGTTTTTCTCCTGTGTGGGACATTTCATGCCTTCTCAACTGTGCTTTTTCAGTGAATACTTTATCACAGTGCAAACACTGAAATGGTTTCTTTCCCATGTGAATCATCTGGTGCCTTCTTAGATATCTTTTATGTCCAAAGCTTTTATCACATTGAGTGCATTTAAATGGTTTCTCTCCTGTGTGGGTTCTCTGGTGCAATAATAAGCTATACTTCCTATCAAAGCTTTTTCCACAGGTGTCACACAGAAAGGATTTCTTCTCTTTCCCGTCATTCTGATGGAGCTCCATATTTTGGAAAGGTCTCTCTGCTCTCAGGTATCTCAGGTACTCGGTGATATTCGTGAGCTCCCTGTGGCTTCTCTCATATGCAGGGACTCCATCTGGTGAGTCTGCTACGGCTCCTCTCTGCTCCTCTGATTTCGGATGGCTTCTTCCAGTGTCTCCCTTCTCTGTCCTCCAGGAAACAGTCTCGCAGCCATTTCCTGATGGTCTCGGGATCCGGCCCAGCCCCATTAGACATTCATCTCTCTTCTCCACCGTTTCCTCCGACATATTTTCCTGCGTGGCATCATAATCTACTGGACATAAAAAAAGAAGAAGATGTTGATGGATTAATGACCATGGAAAGCTGCCCATTGTCCAGGAATCAGGCACTGTCAGTAACCATCTATCAACATACAGCCCCCTGTGCCAGTCCAAGTGTCCCCCACCTCCCGCTGTCAGCCTCCTGTATCTGCCTGACTCTCTCCCCCACTCCCGCTGTCAGCCTCCTGTATCTGCCTGACTCTCCCCCACCTCCCGCTGTCAGCCTCCTGTATCTGCCTGACTCTCTCCCACCTCCCGCTGTCAGCCTCCTGTATCTGCCTGACTCTCCCCCACTCCCGCTGTCAGCCTCCTGTATCTGCCTGACTCTCTCCCACCTCCCGCTGTCAGCCTCCTGTATCTGCCTGACTCTCCCCCACTCCCGCTGTCAGCCTCCTGTATCTGCCTGACTCTCCCCCACTCCCGCTGTCAGCCTCCTGTATCTGCCTGACTCTCTCTCACCTCCCGCTGTCAGCCTCCTGTATCTGCCTGACTCTCCCCCACTCCCGCTGTCAGCCTCCTGTATCTGCCTGACTCTCTCCCACCTCCCGCTGTCAGCCTCCTGTATCTGCCTGACTCTCTCCCACCTCCTGCTGTCAGCCTCCTGTATCTGCCTGACTCTCTCTCACCACCCGCTGTCAGCCTCCTGTATCTGCCTGACTCTCTCCCCCACTCCCGCTGTCAGCCTCCTGTATCTGCCTGACTCTCTCTCACCTCCCGCTGTCAGCCTCCTGTATCTGCCTGACTCTCCCCCACTCCCGCTGTCAGCCTCCTGTATCTGCCTGACTCTCTCCCACCTCCCGCTGTCAGCCTCCTGTATCTGCCTGACTCTCTCCCACCTCCTGCTGTCAGCCTCCTGTATCTGCCTGACTCTCTCTCACCCCCCGCTGTCAGCCTCCTGTATCTGCCTGACTCTCTCCCCCACTCCCGCTGTCAGCCTCCTGTATCTGCCTGACTCTCTCTCACCACCCGCTGTCAGCCTCCTGTATCTGCCTCTCTCCCCCACTCCCGCTGTCAGCCTCCTGTATCTGCCTGACTCTCTCCCCCACTCCCGCTGTCAGCCTCCTGTATCTGCCTGACTCTCTCCCCCACTCCCGCTGTCAGCCTCCTGTATCTGCCTGACTCTCCCCCACTCCCGCTGTCAGCCTCCTGTATCTGCCTGACTCTCTCCCCCACTCCCGCTGTCAGCCTCCTGTATCTGCCTGACTCTTTCCCCCACTCCCGCTGTCAGCCTCCTGTATCTGCCTGACTCTCTCCCCCACTCCCGCTGTCAGCCTCCTGAATCTGCCTGACTCTCTCCCCCACTCCCGCTGTCAGCCTCCTGTATCTGCCTGACTCTCCCCCACTCCCGCTGTCAGCCTCCTGTATCTGCCTGACTCTCTCCCCCACTCCCGCTGTCAGCCTCCTGTATCTGCCTGACTCTCCCCCACTCCCGCTGTCAGCATCCTGTATCTGCCTGACTCTCTCCCACCTCCCGCTGTCAGCCTCCTGTATCTGCCTGACTCTCTCCCACCTCCTGCTGTCAGCCTCCTGTATCTGCCTGACTCTCTCCCACCTCCTGCTGTCAGCCTCTTGTATCTGCCTGACTCTCCCCCACCTCCCGCTGTCATTCTCCTGTATCTGCCTGACTCTCCCCCACTCCCGCTGTCAGCCTCCTGTATCTGCCTGACTCTCCCCCACTCCCGCTGTCAGCATCCTGTATCTGCCTGACTCTCTCCCACCTCCCGCTGTCAGCCTCCTGTATCTGCCTGACTCTCTCCCACCTCCTGCTGTCAGCCTCCTGTATCTGCCTGACTCTCTCCCACCTCCTGCTGTCAGCCTCTTGTATCTGCCTGACTCTCCCCCACCTCCCGCTGTCATTCTCCTGTATCTGCCTGACTCTCCCCACTCCCGCTGTCAGCCTCCTGTATCTGCCTGACTCTCCCCCACTCCCGCTGTCAGCCTCCTGTATTCTGCCTGACTCTCTCCCACCTCCCGCTGTCAGCCCTCCTGTATCTGCCTGACTCTCTCCCCACTCCCGCTGTCAGCCTCCTGTATCTGCCCTGACTCTCTCCCACCTCCCGCTGTCAGCCTCCTGTATCTGCCTGACTCTCTCCCCACCTCCCGCTGTCAGCCTCCTGTATCTGCCTGACTCTCTCTCACCTCCCGCTGTCAGCCTCCTGTATCTGCCTGACTCTCTCCCCCACTCCCGCTGTCAGCCTCCTGTATCTGCCTGACTCTCCCCCCACTCCCGCTGTCAGCCTCCTGTATCTGCCTGACTCTCTCCCCCACTCCCGCTGTCAGCCTCCTGTATCTGCCTGACTCTCTCTCCCACTCCCCGCTGTCAGCCTCCTGTATCTGCCTGACTCTCTCCCCCACTCCCGCTGTCAGCCTCCTGTATCTGCCTGACTCTCTCCCCCACTCCCGCCCGCTGTCACCTCCTGTATCTGCCTGACTCTCCTCCCCCACTCCCGCTGTCAGCCTCCTGTATCTGCCTGACTCTCTCCCCCACTCTCCCCGCTGTCAGCCTCCTGTAGCTGCCTGACTCTCCCCCACTCCCGCTGTCAGCCTCCTGTATCTGCCTGACTCTCTCCCACCTCCCGCTGTCAGCCTCCTGTATCTGCCTGACTCTCTCCCACCTCCCGCTGTCAGCCTCCTGTATCTGCCTGACTCTCTCCCACCTCCCGCTGTCAGCCTCCTGTATCTGCCTGACTCTCCCCCACCTCCCGCTGTCAGCCTCCTGTATCTGCCTGACTCTCTCCCACCTCCTGCTGTCAGCCTCTTGTATCTGCCTGACTCTCCCCCACCTCCCGCTGTCAGCCTCCTGTATCTGCCTGACTCTCCCCCACTCCCGCTGTCAGCCTCCTGTATCTGCCTGACTCTCCCCCACTCCCGCTGTCAGCCTCCTGTATCTGACTGAGTCTCTCCCCCACTCCCGCTGTCAGCCTCCTGTATCTGCCTGACTCTCTCCCACCTCCCGCTGTCAGCTCATAAGTAGCGAGCCTCGTTATCTGAATTGTAGCTAAGGATAACGCACGTCCTCAATGCCCCAGGGCGTACGTCTTAAAGAAACCGACTGGGCCCAACTAACCTAAAAAGCCAAGGGGAGGATGGGACGCTAGCAGGGGGCCAATCGGCCGTCCCAGCACTCCTGGGGGGCTGCCGTAATAAAATAAAAAATATTTTTACAACGCTTTGCGTCGGCCTCTCCCCCATAAACTTTAAAACCACTTCCCAGGAGGTAGGGCCCCCCTCTCCCCCAAGCCTAGGCCCACTGTCGGGACAACCCCTGGTGCATACGACGGATGCCCTGGTGGTCTGAGGGGGTCCCCACGCGCCCGTAAGCTCTGAGCCGGGCAATGGCGCCTGCCGCTCCTACCGTGCAACTGAACAAGGACATTTCCCAGCCGGCCGGCGCCATTTTGGATCATTGCCCCTGCCGGCCTCGCCTCCTGAGGTGGCTGGTGGTGGTGGTGATTTTAAAGTTTAAAAGGTCAGAGGTTGGGGGGCAGGGCCTGCCCGAAGCAATTACATGAAAAATTATAATTGTTTATAAACTCGAGCTGCCTCCAGGGATGCTGCGGGGGGGGGGGGGGTCTGTGGAGGCCCCTGAAGCCTTTTGCTGTAAGTTAGGGCCCCTTTAAGACCTGGTGACCCCCACAGTCCCTGGGCTGCCAGTCTGTGAAATTTAGGGGCTTTCCAATGCTGCGGTATTTCTGTTTTTTACTGCCGAGGAAAACGCGCGCTATTTACAAAGCGGCAGAGCCAAGTGCCGACCGTCTGTGCGTCCCGCACTTGTTTCCCCCTCCAGGAAAATCAGCGCGGTTGAATGAACGAGTCCCTAGGTTTGTGCCTGAGAAGGGAAGGGGGGAAGTGACTTGCCCAGGGTCACAAGGAGCGGCGGGGGGGAGGTTGAACCCCTGGCTGCCCTGGTTTGCAAGCCACCGAAGGACTGGAGGAGCCTGGACGTGGGCAGAGAGATGGAAGAAAACTGCCGTCAAGAGCGGGAAAACCCATGCAATCGCTACCGAGGAAGAGATAACCTGAAACAGGAAGGTCACAGGATGGAGCCGCAAAAGGAAGATCCTATCAGACCTGAGGGAGATAGATAGATATTTATTATTTAGACCAGAGAATACACATCAGACCAGAAAAAAATAGAAAGTGGATACGATACGTAAGCACCACTCAAGTAAGAGAGCACTGGATGGTGATATAAGTGAACAGGATGTCGCAAAACCCCCAAATGCACCCAACAGACCTCTGTGATCGTGAGCATCCACGGGAGAGGTCGGTGGGCATCCCAGTACCTCGCTTTCCAATTTCCCCCTAGAGAGACAGGTAAAGCTTTTCAAGAATGACAATTCCTAAGGGCAGCTCGCAAAGGCTTCGTCAGAGTTAGAGACCTTCCATGGGCCATCCCTCCATAAGCCCAACAGGCTCACACCGGAGTCATGGGAACGTCTACGGCACAGGTGGCCTTTTACCGGGGTCTTCACATCTCCCCAAAAGGCAGAGACCATGGGGCAGAGCAGGCGCCCTGACGTCCACTCCCCCTCCAGAATAAGGGGGGAGGCAGAGTTTGAAAATGTAGTGTAAAAGCCAAGACCCCTAGAAGCCAAGTGGAAGGAACTGCACCATAAGCTCGATTTTCCTAGAACGCACAGACAGACATCGAATGAGATGCCAGCCAGATTCGTCTAAGGAAAGCCGGAAACTCTTGTTCCATCTCCGAATCGGTGAGAGCAGCCTGTCTGGGAGGTGAGCTGAACCGCTAAGCAGCTTTTCTAAAGGACTTGGGGCATGAAGAGAGCCATTTCACTAAAGCCTTTCGGAGTCGGAGACAGATACGGTGCGTGCACTTATCTGCGTGAGAATTGTCACTAGGTCTTTAAAGGAGACCATTTTGCTTTCTTCTATATCTGCCAAAAGATCCGCATTCCATTTCCTTGCCAGCGGCTTTTAAGGAGCTGGTGATTTAGATCAAAACCATTAAAACGTGGTTCTTTCACCACAGGCTCGAAATTTTAGTGCTTGCCAGAAGGACACTATCTGAAGGTCTTCCAGTCTTCCATTCTGAAGGAGTAGAAAATCCATCACCTGGAGGTGTCAGGGACCCAGGAGTCCAGCTCGATTCCAAGCTACCCAGGAACCAACACGTGCACAAAACTGTGGAAGCAGGTTATATTATAAGCTCAGAACCTTACGGCAGTTAAATCCTTATTTAAAATGTGTACATAAGAAGATAAGAAATTGCCATGCTGGGTCAGATCAAAGGTCCATCAAGCCCAGCATCTTGATTCCAAGAGTGGCCAATCCCGGTCACAGGTACCCGGCAGGATTCCTAAATTACATAAGAAATTGCATGCTGGGTCAGACCAAGGGTCCATCAAGCCCAGCATCCTGATTCCAACAGTGGCCAATCCAGGTCACAGGTACCCGGCAGGATTCCTAAATTACATAAGAACATAAGAAATTGCCATGCTGGGTTCAGATCAAAGGTCCATCAAGCCCAGCATTCCTGATTTCAACAGTGGCCAATCCAGGTCACAGGTACCCGGCAGGATTCCTAAATTACATAAGAACATAAGAAATTGCCATGCTGGGTCAGACCAAGGGTCCATCAAGCCCAGCATCCTGATTCCAACAGTGGGCCAATCCAGGTCACAGGTACCCGGCAGGATTCCTAAATTACATAAGAACATAAGAAATTGCCATGCTGGGTCAGACCACGGGTCCATCAAGCCCTGCATCCTGATTCCAACAGTGGCCAATCCAGGTCACAGGTACCCGGCAGGATTCCTAAATTACATAAGAACATAAGAAATTGCCATGCTGGGTCAGACCAAGGGTCCATCAAGCCCAGCATCCTGATTCCAACAGTGGCCAATCCAGGTCACAGGTACCCGGCAGGATTCCTAAATTACATAAGAACATAAGAAATTGCCATGCTGGGTCAGATCAAAGGTCCATCAAGCCCAGCATCCTGATTCCAACAGTGGCCAATCCAGGCCACAGGTACCCGGCAGGATTCCTAAATTACATAAGAACATAAGAAATTGCCATGCTGGTTCAGATCAAAGGTCCATCAAGCCCAGCATCCTGATTCCAACAGAGGCCAATCCAGGTCACAGGTACCTGGCAGGATTCCTAAATTACATAAGAACTTGCCATGCTGGGTCAGACCAAGGGTCCATCAAGCCCAGCATCCTGATTCCAACAGTGGCCAATCCAGGTCACAGGTACCCGGCAGGATTCCTAAATTACATAAGAACTTGCCATGCTGGGTCAGACCAAGGGTCCATCAAGCCCAGCATCCTGATTCCAACAGTGGCCAATCCAGGTCACAGGTACCCGGCAGGATTCCTAAATTACATAAGAACATAAGAAATTGCCATGCTGGGTCAGATCAAAGGGTCCATCAAGCCCAGCATCCTGATTCCAACAGTGGCCAATCCAGGTCACAGGTACCCGGCAGGATTCCTAAATTACATAAGAACATAAGAAATTGCCATGCTGGGTCAGACCAAGGGTCCATCAAGCCCAGCATCCTGTTTCCAACAGAGGCCAAACCAGGCCACAAGAACCTGGCAATTACCCAAACATTAAGAAGATCTTCTGCTAATTCTACAGATGCTCTTTTTTTTTTATTTTATTTTACAAATATTGATTATTGCAATTCTTTACTCTTGGAAGTACCAAAGAATAGAGGGGGGGGTCAGATGATGCATCCGAGTTGAGCAGACACCGATCTCCGCTGCTCCCAACCCGGCCCTTTCTAGCCACGCCCTGACTCTTTTCTGAGCACAACTGCAGGTGCCCAGAATGGCAGAAAAAAAACTGCGAAGAAATCACTGCCCAAGCCGCGGAGGAATCAGAACCTTTGGGTGAAAAGACCTTGCAGGCATGCAGTGTCGGAGAAGGCGTCCGATGAGGGACGTATGCTGGATGCAGTCCTTCTGGTCCACACTGCAGAAGCAGTCAGAGTTGGGGGGAAAAGAAATACATACTCGCATGGACATGAAAAGTGGCGCCTGCTGTTGATCAGGTAACCCGGCTGGTTTCCACCCGTTTAGATAATGGAACCGAACGTGTGGAAGAAGTCGCGTTTTCCCTGACCACCGCGTGGCAGCGCCCGAAGGTACCGGAGCAGCTGCACAAAACGCACGCACGAGAAGCAAAACGACTTAGAAAATCGAAGCAGGAGGAATCATTTGAGAATCATCAGCTCGCCTGAAAAAAAAACAAAACGGAAGGCTCGGATGCTGTGACGTTTCTTTCCAATCGGACACCAAGGCTTTTATATATATACATAGGGGGCAAAGAATCTATTTTCCGGGAAACGCGGCTGATGGTCAGAGGAAGCAGATGGAATATATGGAGGGGCAACATTATTTGTGTCTTTTCTTTTAGAAAAAGGACAAAGAATTCCTTCTGGATAAGTTCTTTAAAAAATAAAGATTTACTATTCTGCGGGCAGGTGGTTTTCGTTTTCCCCTGATGTCTCCAAGCCCACTCAGGCAAGGAGAAGACAATCCTTAGCCTTGGAAAATAAAACCTTGGAATCAGGGGCAGCCTTTTATCTGAAATATCCTAGGAAGCGTTTTATTCATTTTCAAGGAGAAAAAAAAAGTAGGTCTTTTGGGAAGCTTCACGCCTGGAAATACTTTTGAGGGACAGACGTGAGGTGGAATTTGGGTAAAGCCTCGTCAGTAGTCGAAAAGCCAGATAAAACAGTAGCAGCAGCCTCTCCTCCCTGAGACTATGCGTTGTCGGATAAGTTTCTTTTTCGGCTCCCCTTATTATTGTATAAAATGTAATCCTTGTGTTTTATGTTTCGAACGGGAATTTAACCCTGGAGTTTGTTTAAATTCTAAGTTGTTGCGCTGAATCGCCTGTATTGTGCACAGAAATGTGATTTGTAATCATAGATGAAATATTTAATAAAGAGCAAATTATTAAAAAAAAAAACCCAACCCTTCCGTCATGTCGCTCACTAAAATGTTGAAAAGGACCGGTCCAAGGTCCAATCCCTGAGGCGCAGCGCGAGTAACAACCCCCCCCTCCTCAGAGAAAACGCCATTTACCACTGCTTTCTTTTGATTTTACAGAGAGAGGGGTGGGGGAGTGGACGCATGGAACAGACTCACAGTGGAGGTGGTGAAGATAAAAACAATATCTGAAGTCAAGAAAGCGTGGGATAAACACAGGGGACCTCTCACCAAGCGATGAGAAGGATGATGCTAAATTAATTGGGGACCTCTCACCAAGCGATGAGAAGGATAATGCTAAATTAATTGGGGACCTCTAACGAAGCGATGAGAATGATGATGCTAAATTAATTGGGGACCTCTAACGAAGCGATGAGAATGATGATGCTAAATTAATTGGGGACCTCTAATGAAGCGATGAGAATTATGATGCTAAATTAATTGGGGACCTCTCACCAAGCAATGAGAAGGATGATGCTAAATTAATTGGGGACCTCTAACGAAGCAATGAGAATTATGATGCTAAATTAATTGGGGACCTCTAACGAAGCGATGAGAATTATGATGCTAAATTAATTGGGGACCTCTAACGAAGCAATGAGAATTATGATGCTAAATTAATTGGGGACCTCTAACGAAGCGATGAGAAGGATGATGCTAAATTAATTGGGGACCTCTAACGAAGCGATGAGAATTATGAGGCTAAATTAATTGGGGACCTCTAACGAAGCGATGAGAATTATGAGGCTAAATTAATTGGGGACCTCTAACGAAGCGATGAGAATTATGATGCTAAATTAATTGGGGACCTCTAACCAAGCGATGAGAAGGATGATGCTAAATTTATTGGGGACCTCTAACGAAGCGATGAGAATTATGAGGCTAAATTAATTGGGGACCTCTAACGAAGCGATGAGAATTATGATGCTAAATTAATTGGGGACCTCTAACCAAGCGATGAGAATTATGAGGCTAAATTAATTGGGGACCTCTAACGAAGCGATGAGAATTATGAGGCTAAATTAATTGGGGACCTCTAACGAAGCGATGAGAATTATGAGGCTAAATTAATTGGGGACCTCTAACGAAGCGATGAGAAGGATGATGCTAAATTAATTGGACGGACGGGCAGGTAATGGATGGGCCGCACGGTCTTTTACTGCCGTCGCGTTTCTTTTTTTTTTTTTTGATTTATAGCTTTTATTGGCATGAAATAAAACAACTGTGCACCATATACTAAATGCAATACAACCAGAATTGAACAGTCAATGCTATTGTGCTGTATAGCTGAGAGCCATTTTACGCGAACCCATCCCCTTGATATCCCCACCCCCCCCCCCCCCCCCCCCACCCCTAGAGTAAGCTAGCATAGACCACATGAATATATGGTAAGCAATACACCTGCTATCAGACATCAAAGAACACATAAGCTTGATAAATGAAAAAACTCTGTGGCAGAACAATAGCCCTGCAGTGATAGGAAGTCCCATTGGATTCCGCCCTCCCGGGGCGGTAACAGAATCACTAGGCCGCACCAGTCTTGTAATCGTCCATTATAGTTCACTACTGAGCAGTAGACATTCGGAGCCAGTGTTCATAGCGGCCCCAGATCTTATGAAAGTTCTGAGTCGATTTATTGCGAAATGCTGTAACCTTCCCCAGAGTGTGCGTGTGAAGAACCAATGCTTGAACTGTAGTTAACGTGGGCACGCTGGAATCCTTCCAACACCGCGCTATAGCACATCTGGTCGCGGTGACCACATATTTAATAAAATAGTTATGAAATTTTGATCTGTCTTGGAGTTCATCATTCAGTAGCGCTTGTGCTGGTGTAAGTTGTATGCTGCCCTTCAAAATCGTAGATATCCACGCCGATATCAATGTCCAAAGCTGTTGTAATTTGGGGCATTGCCACCAAAGATGGAGAAAAGTACCTCTGTCCTGGCAAAGTTTCCAGCATAGCCCCTGTGTGTTTGGCGCATAATGTTGAATAAGACTTGGTGTGATATACCATCTGTAGTATAATTTGTACCCATTTTCAATGTGCTGGGTGGATATAAGTCCCTTCCTTAATCGTTGAAAAATCCGCAACCAGTCCTCCTTCGTCCAATCACATTGTAAATCTGATTGCCACGCTTGTATATGAGACGCAGACATATCAAAGTCATCGCTTAATAAGCCATATATATTAGAAATATGTTTGTTAACCCTATGTGCATGTCGACACATACTCTCAAAAGATGAAATACCCTTTACAAGGTCAGCTTCAATCCGCTTTCTAAGGAAAAAGTGTCTAACTTGGAGATAGCGAAAGAGATCTGCAGGCCCCAACTGGAATTGGCGGCAAAGGGTATGGAATGTTAGCAGACCCCCAGGGGACCAAATATGGGACCATTGTGAAATACCCTTATCGAGCCAGGGCTTAAACGCTGTCGGATTGCCAGCAGGTCGAAACTCCCTGTGATAGAATAAATGTGTGCTGTGGAAGAAACTTTGGGAGCCCACTAGGGTTTTCTTCCACCGGTCCCATACTGTTAGGGTAGTTTGTACAGTCTCGGGTAGGGGCGATCTAAGGCACCTGGAAACCTTGGTCTGCCATAACAATGCTGTGATAGGAAAAGTACCCATCATGGCCTGCTCCATGCGCACCCAGGGTTTGCTCTGTTTGATGTCATGCCACTCTATGGCCGCTTTCAAATGGGCCGCCCCATGGTAACGGGCCAGACTGGGCACCCCCACCCCTCCTCTATATCCAGGCAAGAACAACGTCTTCAGAGCAATCCTGGGTCTTTTCCCTGTCCATAAATATTTGTTTAGTCTCTTTTGCCATTTATCCAATAACTTTACAGGGATAGCAATGGGTAATGTCTGCATTAAATACAGAATCCGGGGCATGATGTTCATCTTTAGTACTGCTAATCTCCCCAGCCAGGAAATGTGATATCTATCCCACTCTTCTAGGTCTTTATATATTTTCCCCATAAGCGGTATATAATTTAATTGAAAGAGATCATTCTCTGCGCCCAGATAGACCCCCAAGTATTTTAACTTGCAATTAGCCCACTTGAAGGGAAACTCCCTTGCAATTTGGCCAATCAAATCTGGGGAGACATTGACATTTAACAATTCCGACTTTTCCCAGTTGATCGAAAACCCCGATACACTACTAAAGGTTGCTAATTCTCCAGAAAGTGCCCGCAATGATGTAAGGGGGTCAGTAATAGTAAACAGAATGTCATCTGCGAAAAGAGACATTTTAGAGGAAAAATCTCCAACGCTCACTCCAGAAATCAAGGGATTGTTCCGGATGCGATGAGTGAAGGGCTCCAGGAAGAGTGCAAACAGCAGTGGGGATAATGGACACCCCTGCCTGGTACCCCTCCCAACTGCAAACGAAGAGGAATACCCCCCATTAATTTTTAGACAAGCGGATGGTGCTTCATATAATTTTTGAATCCAGGTAAGAAACTTGTCTCCCAGATTAAATAAGCGCAAGGTATGGAACAAAAAGGGCCAATGCACATAGTCGAAAGCCTTTTCGGCATCTATGGCTAACAAAAGCAGTGGAATGTGTTGCGAGCGGGCCCATCCCATGATATCAACTGTTTTGCGGACGTTATCCGACGCCATGCGGCCCGGGATAAAGCCTGATTGATCGGGGTGAATCAATCCGGGCAAGGAAACATTAAGCCTGTGGGCTAAAATTTTGGCTAGAATTTTCATGTCTAAGTTAATTAAAGATATGGGGCGATAAGAGCCACATACCGTAGGATCCCTGCCAGGTTTCGCCAGCAGTGTCACCCCTGCCATATTATCGTCCGGGGAGATCGAAGCCGTCCCCTGCAGAGAATTATATAATGAAACCAGCGGAGGCACCAGTAATCCCATAAATTTCTTATAAAAAGAGGCGGTATATCCATCGAGCCCTGGGGATTTGCCTATTTTCATGGATTTAATGGCCCAAGTCACTTCTGCAGCAGTGATATCCCTAGATAGAAATATTTGAGCCTCAGGGGTGACCTGCGGTAAAGTAGAATTTTGAAAGTAGGCTTCCAGCTCAGCTTGGTTTATGCTGGTCTGGGGAGCATAGAGTTCCGTATAATAACGGAGAAAGCGCTGCCGAATATCAGTATTGGAGGTTAATATCATTCCACTGTCGTCCTTTAATTTAACAATGTTATTCTGGGCCTGACGGATCTTTAATTTTCGGGCCAACTGTCTGCCCGCCTTGTTGCCTCCTTCATAATATTGCTGCTGACTACAAATTAACTTGTGTGCGATTTGGGCCGCTTCCAGATCCGCCAAATGCTTGCGTAACGTGTCTATTTGTATTAATATATCGGCCTCTCCTGTAGCGGAGTGCGCCTGCCCCAGCTGCTGCAATCGCATTAAAGTATCAAGCTTATCTTGCTGTTTGCATCTCTTTACATAGGCGCCCCTGGCAATAAGTTTCCCTCTCACCACCGCCTTCAGACAATCCCACAGGGTAGTGGGAGACGTATCCGGGATGTCATTTAACTGTAAATACTCCTGAATGTCCCCGTACAACCGAGTACAAAATTCCTCATCGTCAAGTAGACTATCATTAAGTCTCCAAAATTTGCGTCCCTTATCATACCCAGAGAAGTGGAAATCCACAAACACGGGTCCATGATCAGACCACGTGATGGGGCCCAGGGACGGAGCTAGAACCTGATTACAGCAGCCCTTATCTACCAGTAAGTAGTCAATACGAGAGTAGGATTTATGCACCCTAGAAAAAAAGGTATAATTCCTGGATTTGGGGTGCCAAACCCGCCAGACATCTACGAGACCGTGGTGTCGTAAAAAACGCCGAAAGGCCTGTCGGTCCGTTCTTCTAGTGGAAAAGGTAGTGTGGGAATTATCTAAGCGAGGGTCCATCGTCAGATTAAAATCCCCTCCTAGGATTATATGACCTTCGCCCCACAGATCTATAATCTGAGACAGACCATCCATATAGGCGCTCTGCCCCACATTGGGTGCATATGAACTAATCAGGGTGAACTTCTCCCCTCCCACAGTGATAACCAGTAATAAGTACCTGCCCTCCGGGTCTGACCGGCATAACAATTCTTCATATATCAGATCCTTGTGCATAAGTATTCCCACTCCTAGATATTTATGAGCCAACGGCCTTGCAGCCCAATATTGTCTAGGGAAGCTTGGGTGTTTAAGTAAGTACTCGTATCTTCTCTTTAAGTGAGTTTCTTGCACGAAGGCTATCATGGTATGATGGAAGTTCAAGTCATCAAAGAGGGATTGCCGCTTTAAGGGTGAATTCAGTCCCTTTACATTGAGGGACATAATGTTAAAGTTGTCATGTGAATGATTCATAAAAAGCTAGTTTCCCAATGGGCCGCCCCCGCGGTCCCAGCCACTGTATTAATCTGGCTTGTCTGCGCTCCCCTGTGTTCCATGAGTCCATTATATGAGAAACTCGGTAATAGCCGCCATCCTCTAGCTTCCTCCCCCCCCCCCCCCCCCCCCCGCTCTCCCACCTCCCCCACAGCTTGTTCCCTGTCCCAGGGACACGCTGTCTGGTTAAGGGAGGAGTCGATCATCCCAGCAGTAGTCCTCCCTCAACACCATCAGATATGCTTAAGAGAACAATATTTGACAACAGGACATCTCTAACTTATTAGCTGTCTATTACAAACCCTTGTGCCACAACTTTAGAACAGGCAGAAACCCTAATTAAACCTTAGTTAAACAAGCTTAATAGATATCTTTGAGATAAGCCTCACAAACAGGATCCCAGGCCTCAGTCCCACGAGCGATGACCCAGCCGGGACATTTCAACGCATGTGAGTCCTGAGATGGCAAGAATCCCCCGTATTGACTCCATCTCGCTCATCAATCCGAAGCTCAGCGCTGTGTAAGCGAATCAGGGTGGCGCCGCAGCCTTCTATCGCCTCTGGTCACTCGTTGCCATCTCGGTGGCCCCTCCTGCCGAACTGGTGGTTTTGGGGGGACAGGTAAACCCGAAATCTCTGGGTATCCTGCATCCCGCAGAAAGTTGGAGGCCTCTGCCGGCGTTTTCGCCCGATGTGCTACGCCCTTCAAGGTAAAATTAAGCCCAAATGGAAATAGCCATCGGTATCGAATATTTTCTTTTCTGAGGAGGTCAGTGACCGGTTTAAAATCCCTCCGTTTTTTTATTGTTATGGGTGAGAGGTCCATAAATATCATGACCTCATGTCCCTGCCACTTCCAGCTGGTTTGCTGCCGCGCTATGTTAGCAATTCTGTCCTTGATAGCATATTCATGGTAGCACGCTATAATGTCTTTAGGCAAATTATTAACCCGGGGGCCAAAAACCCTGTGGGCTCTTGCTATTTTTACCTCCTCTGGCTCTGAAGAAGTGGTTCCCGCGCCTGAGGCCAAAAGCATGGCGCTGATCTGTGCCACTGTAGTTATGCAGTCTGCATATTCCGGACCCTCCGGGACGCCTCTGAAGCGGAGATTCTGCCGCCTGGACCTATTTTCTAAGTCTTCCATCTTGTCTTGCAGGCGTTCCATTTCGTCCTGTATAGTATGAATTTTATCTTGCTGCTCCTTGAGGTCCGCACTATTTGCTTCTGCTCTGGTTTCAACCTCAAATATCCGGCGGCCATTTTCAGCAATATCCTCCTTGAGCTCCTCTATGGAGGACATGATGGCCGCGGTTTTCGCCGCGATTTCAGATTTAATTTCTTCGACCCAACCCTTCATCTCCGATTTCGTGGGGATCACGTTTTCGTCGGTAGGGTCGCCCGTGGCCTTCGCTCCGATATCCGCCGCCTCATTCCCCACCCCCGCCATGATTTCTCCTGGGGCCTCACCTTCTTGCGGCAATTTGCTGTACGAGAATTTTTTTAAATCCACCGTTTTTCGCCGGTGAGACATCTGCCGGCGAGCCCGATGTTATTAGGAGTGGTTGGGCAATAAATCGCCGGTCAGAACGCCCGATGTCAGTGGCTTTGGCTGGTGTCGAGGGAGAGACCCAGATTTAGTCCGCCATCTGCCGGGATGACGTCACATCCTCCTCTACTGCCGTCGCGTTTCTCTAAGATTTGTGCGACAGAAGAGGTCGGTATCAGGAGGAGGGGGGGGGGGGGGGGGGAGACAGTGGAACCTCCTGATCCAAGATTCCCCGCCTTCCTTTCCCCTCCTCCCTCCCCATTTCCTCTGCCTCTCCCCCGAGATCCTTTTTCCATATTCCTCTTCAGAAATCTCATCTCCCCCTTCTTCCCCAACCCCAGAACCGATCAATAAGATTTCCTTCCTCTCCCCCTCAAAACACTATTTGGGTATAACAGCAATTTAAAAAAAAAAATGTCTTTCCTTGTGATACTAATTAGTGTTTCGGTATTTTTACAGTTTCACTGACATTGGTAGTTTAGCCACAGTGCCTGGCACTCGGGGAGGTCTATAACGCGCGCCGGTCCCCGAGTCCCCTCCTCCTTTCTGTGCCTCAGAGAGAAGAGCGGATCCGGGCCGGCAAGGCACTCGTTTCAATCCCCTGGGACGGCAGAGCGTGGGGAGGGTCCCAGTTCGTAAAAGGAAGCCAGGGAAGCAGGGGAGAGATCGCGTCAGGGGAATCGAGGCGCGAATGTCAGGACGAAACCTTCTCTCGGGGAAGCCCAGCAGAATGAAGCCGCTCGCGCGGGAAGACGACCATTTATTTCATCGAGCCAAACCTAAACGAGCACCATTTGAACGTATAAATCCACGCGCTCGCCCGCACAAGCGCGCTGCACGTTTCGTGGGACCGGGTCTGCCCGGCAGGCTGCAGGTTCTGGCGGTAACCAGACGTCCGGCTCTGGTTGATGCGGTTACGTTCGTTGCGGAGGTCACATTCGTTCGCGATACGATTCTGGCGTCCAATTTAGAGCGTGAATGGCCAGAGCAGAACATTTAGCCGATAGCCCGCGTGGACTTGCGTTGCCTCCTCAGAGCTTGCCATATTCTGCTCAGGACCATCTCCTTCTCCCAGCGAGGCGCGAGGCCCATCAAAACGAGAAGCTTTTCCTATCACGGGACCAAGCTTATGCTATAACTTTCCCCAAGGTCAGCAAGGCTCGAAACCAATGATTGCGCTATCGGAAGGCCTGGTAGCTCCAACCACTGTTTTACTAGCCACAGGTGTGGATTAAGGAGCAGGAAGAAGGTTACTGAACTATTGTATTGGGTTTTTTTTCTAATTAATGCATTACAGAGACTGTTTTGATATTTTATAAGGCATATTTTATATTGGATTTCAGAGAGGTGAAACTGGTAAATCACGGTCAGCATCTGTGACGCACGCAAGCGAATAAATACGTCCGCGTGCAGGAAACCCCGGGAGGCTGGAGGTTCGGGCAGCGGCCATGCCGCTCTTCCTGGTTATTCACATCGTCGACGTCACGGGGGGGGGGGGGCACAGAGGAACAAAGTTTAGTATTTTATAGGCTTCTCCAGCCAAGACGGGTTCAGAAGAAAAGAGCGAAGGCAGAAAAGACCGTCCCAGACAGGGCGAGATCTCGCGGGTGGTCACGGCGTGGGCTGGCAGTGGGGGGGCCGCATCCCCCTCGCACCGACCGCACGGCTCAAGGGTTACTCTTCTGCTGCCGTCCACTACGTGGCTCCTTCAGCCCTGACCCTTCCCACTCCCGTCCTAAGGCAGAGGGAGGGGGCTGGCACGGGTCCAAGACGCCGGAGTGGGGGGGAGACCCATGAAAACACGACCCTGGGTGAATCGGCCCCGGGCTCTGCTAAAAAAAAAAACAAAACGCAGATAACGCAGTCCTTACCCAGGGAGCTGAGGGTCTCGTAATTCTCCTTCATCACCTCCACGTAAAAATCCCTCTGCCCCTCATCCAAACACCCCCACTCCTCCAGGGAGAAATAGACAGCGATGTCCTCGAAGGTCACCGGCACCTGAAACACAAACCAGAAACCCATTCAGTGACAGACGTGGAGGGGGCTCAGCGTGCACCGGATCTCAGCCGGATTTATCCTCCTAACGTTTTATCATGGAGGATGGGGATGCCAGGACCCCTCTCCCCCGGGGATCTGCCAGACTGCTCCCCCCCCCCCCGGCACGTGGCACCCAAGGTCCAAGTCTTAACAGAATCCTTAATCCCAGAGGGACAGAATATCAAGGGTCACTGCCTGGACAGGTCGGGGCATCATACACGACCCGCAGCAGATCCGCCACCCGGGTCATCACCAACACCTGGTCCTGGTCCTTCTGCAGCTGTCACGGCGCTAAATCCTGACGGGGGCAGGAAGGCTTCTGTGCCCGGGGCAGTAACAGCTTCTTTCCATATCCACAGGTCAGGTAATGGTGCCCTGTATTATTTATAGGTTTAAGCCCATATTATCTAATGAGTCACAAAACGGGAAGGGAGAGAGCGGGAGAGCTGAAACTGGTGAAACCAAACAGAAACCGAGACCGCTGCACTGCGAGGGAGGAGAAGCAGGAAGAAGAGCCTGAGGGGCGGGGGATGGGATCAGTCCCAGGCTGCATCCCCTGCCCCCCTCCTGCCAGTCTCCTACCTGCTGAGCAGAAAGCCCTGCAGCCATTCTCCTGCCCCTTCTCCAGAGCAGGATTTCCAGCCCCGGCTCCCTCCCTGCACGGTCCCTGGGGTGGGGGATGGGATCAGTCCCAGGCTGCATCCCCTGCCCCCTCCAGTCTCCTACCTGCTGAGCAGAAAGCCCTGCAGCCATTCTCCTGCCCCTTCTCCAGAGCAGGATTTCCAGCCCCGGCTCCCTCCCTGCAGGGTCCCTGGGGTGGGGGATGGGATCAGTCCCAGGCTGCATCCCCTGCCCCCCTCCTGCCAGTCTCCTACCTGCTGAGCAGAAAGCCCTGCAGCCATTCTCCTGCCCCTTCTCCAGAGCAGGATTTCCAGCCCCGGCTCCCTCCCTGCACGGTCCCTGGGGTGGGGGATGGGATCAGTCCCAGGCTGCATCCCCTGCCCCCCTCCTGCCAGTCTCCTACCTGCTGAGCAGAAAGCCCTGCAGCCATTCTCCTGCCCCTTCTCCAGAGCAGGATTTCCAGCCCCGGCTCCCTCCCTGCACGGTCCCTGGGGTGGGGGATGGGATCAGTCCCAGGCTGCATCCCCTGCCCCCCTCCTGCCAGTCTCCTACCTGCTGAGCAGAAAGCCCTGCAGCCATTCTCCTGCCCCTTCTCCAGAGCAGGATTTCCAGCCCCGGCTCCCTCCCTGCACGGTCCCTGGGGTGGGGGATGGGATCAGTCCCAGGCTGCATCCCCTGCCCCCCTCCTGCCAGTCTCCTACCTGCTGAGCAGAAAGCCCTGCAGCCATTCTCCTGCCCATTCTCCAGAGCAGGATTTCCAGCCCCGGCTCCCTCCCTGCACCGTCCCTGGGGTGGGGGATGGGATCAGTCCCAGGCTGCATCCCCTGCCCCCCTCCTACCTGCTGAGCAGAAAGCCCTGCAGCCATTCTCCTGCCCCTTCTCCAGAGCAGGATTTCCAGCCCCGGCTCCCTCCCTGCACCGGTCCCTGGGGTGGGGGATGGGATCAGTCCCAGGCTGCATCCCCTGCCCCCTCCTGCCAGTCTCCTACCTGCTGAGCAGAAAGCCCTGCAGCCATTCTCCTGCCCCTTCTCCAGAGCAGGATTTCCAGCCCTGGCTCCCTCCCTGCACGGTCCCTGGGGTGGGGGATGGGATCAGTCCCAGGCTGCATCCCCTGCCCCCCTCCTACCTGCTGAGCAGAAAGCCCTGCAGCCATTCTCCTGCCCCTTCTCCAGAGCAGGATTTCCAGCCCTGGCTCCCTGGGATGAGGGCGCTCAGCTCTTTTCCTGTTGGAGGAAAGGGAAGAGGAAGTGGGATGGAGAGTGTGGGCAGAGCATTGTGGGGGTTGTAGTTCTTGCCAATGCTTTGTGCAGGAATAAAGATGGTGGAAGGCATTGACAAGCAGGGCCCTGACTCGGAAGGGGGAGGGGAGCAGTCACCCAGAGCCCCACCCCCGGAGTAGCCCAACCCCCTCTGCGTCGTCGACTCTGCAACCAAGGCCCCGCCCCTAAGGAAAGAAGAAGCGGGCAGGGGCTCCCCGTGCGGTGCAATGCCAGAGAAACAGAAATGCATTTCCCCTGCTTCCTGCCAGGGTTTCTCCCTTCAGAGCTCTCCTGCTGCAGCCTGAGGGGTTTCTCATGCATTCCTACTGTTTGCTGGGCTCCCCATGCAGTGCAATGCCAGAGAAACAGAAATGCATTTCCCCTGCTTTCTGCCAGGGTTTCTCCCTTCAGAGCTCTCCTGCTGCAGCCTGAGGGGTTTCTCATGCATTCCTACTGTTTGCTGGGCTCCCCATGCAGTGCAATGCCAGAGAAACAGAAATGCATTTCCCCTGCTTCCTGCCAGGGTTTCTCCCTTCAGAGCTCTCCTGCTGCAGCCTGAGGGGTTTCTCATGCATTCCTACTGTTTGCTGGGCTCCCCATGCAGTGCAGTGCCAGAGAAACAGAAATGCATTTCCCCTGCTTCCTGCCAGGGTTTCTCCCTTCAGAGCTCTCCTGCTGCAGCCTGAGGGGTTTCTCATGCATTCCTACTGTTTGCTGGGCTCCCCATGCAGTGCAATGCCAGAGAAACAGAAATGCATTTCCCCTGCTTCCTGCCAGGGTTTCTCCCTTCAGAGCTCTCCTGCTGCAGCCTGAGGGGTTTCCCATGCATTCCTACTGTTTGCTGGGCTCCCCATGCAGTGCAATGCCAGAGAAACAGAAATGCATTTCCCCTGCTTTCTGCCAAGGTTTCTCCCTTCAGAGCTCTCCTGCTGCAGCCTGAGGGGTTTCTCATGCATTCCTGCTGTTTGCTGGGCTCCCCATGCAGTGCAATGCCAGAGAAACAGAAATGCATTTCCCCTGCTTCCTGCCAGGGTTTCTCCCTTCAGAGCTCTCCTGCTGCAGCCTGAGGGGTTTCCCATGCATTCCTACTGTTTGCTGGGCTCCCCATGCAGTGCAATGCCAGAGAAACAGAAATGCATTTCCCCTGCTTCCTGCCTGGGTTTCTCCCTTCAGAGCTCTCCTGCTGCAGCCTGAGGGGTTTCCCATGCATTCCTACTGTTTGCTGGGCTCCCCATGCAGTGCAGTGCCAGAGAAACAGAAATGCATTTCCCCTGCTCTCTGCCAGGGTTTCTGCCTTCAGAGCTCTCCTGCTGCAGCCTGAGCGGTTTCTCATGCATTCCTACTGTTTGCTGGGCTCCCCATGCAGTGCAATGCCAGAGAAACAGAAATGCATTTCCCCTGCTTCCTGCCTGGGTTTCTCCCTTCAGAGCTCTCCTGCTGCAGCCTGAGGGGTTTCCCATGCATTCCTACTGTTTGCTGGGCTCCCCATGCAGTGCAGTGCCAGAGAAACAGAAATGCATTTCCCCTGCTCTCTGCCAGGGTTTCTCCCTTCAGAGCTCTCCTGCTGCAGCCTGAGGGGTTTCTCATGCATTCCTACTGTTTGCTGGGCTCCCCATGCAGTGCAATGCCAGAGAAACAGAAATGCATTTCCCCTGCTTCCTGCCAGGGTTTCTCCCTTCAGAGCTCTCCTGCTGCAGCCTGAGGGGTTTCTCATGCATTCCTACTGTTTGCTGGGCTCCCCATGCAGTGCAATGCCAGAGAAACAGAAATGCATTTCCCCTGCTTTCTGCCAGGGTTTCTCCCTTCAGAGCTCTCCTGCTGCAGCCTGATGGGTTTCTCATGCATTCCTACTGTTTGCTGGGCTCCCCATGCACTGCAATGCCAGAGAAACAGAAATGCATTTCCCCTGCTCTCTGCCAGGGTTTCTGCCTTCAGAGCTCTCCTGCTGCAGCCTGAGGGGTTTCCCATGCATTCCTACTGTTTGCTGGGCTCCCCATGCAGTGCAATGCCAGAGAAACAGAAATGCACTTCCCCTGCTTCCTGCCAGTGTTTCTGCCTTCAGAGCTCTCCTGCTGCAGCCTGAGGGGTTTCTCATGCATTCCTACTGTTTGCTGGGCTCCCCATGCAGTGCAATGCCAGAGAAACGGAAATGCATTTCCCCTGCTTCCTGCCAGGGTTTCTCCCTTCAGAGCTCTCCTGCTGCAGCCTGAGGGGTTTCTCATGCATTCCTACTGTTTGCTGGGCTCCCCATGCAGTGCAGTGCCAGAGAAACAGAAATGCATTTCCCCTGCTTCCTGCCAGGGTTTCTCCCTTCAGAGCTCTCCTGCTGCAGCCTGAGGGGTTTCCCATGCATTCCTACTGTTTGCTGGGCTCCCCATGCAGTGCAGTGCCAGAGAAACAGAAATGCATTTCCCCTGCTTCCTGCCAGGGTTTCTCCCTTCAGAGCTCTCCTGCTGCAGCCTGAGGGGTTTCTCATGCATTCCTACTGTTTGCTGGGCTCCCCATGCAGTGCAATGCCAGAGAAACAGAAATGCCTTTCCCCTGCTTCCTGCCAGGGTTTCTCCCTTCAGAGCTCTCCTGCTGCAGCCTGAGGGGTTTCTCATGCATTCCTACTGTTTGCTGGGCTCCCCATGCAGTGCAGTGCCAGAGAAACAGAAATGCATTTCCCCTGCTTCCTGCCAGGGTTTCTCCCTTCAGAGCTCTCCTGCTGCAGCCTGAGGGGTTTCTCATGCATTCCTACTGTTTGCTGGGCTCCCCATGCAGTGCAATGCCAGAGAAACGGAAATGCATTTCCCCTGCTTCCTGCCAGGGTTTCTGCCCTCCAGAGCTCTCCTGCTGCAGCCTGAGGGGTTTCTCATGCATTCCTACTGTTTGCTGGGCTCCCCATGCAGTGCAATGCCAGAGAAACGGAAATGCATTTCCCCTGCTTCCTGCCAGGGTTTCTCCCTTCAGAGCTCTCCTGCTGCAGCCTGAGGGGTTTCTCATGCATTCCTACTGTTTGCTGGGCTCCCCATGCAGTGCAATGCCAGAGAAACAGAAATGCATTTCCCCTGCTTCCTGCCAGGGTTTCTCCCTTCAGAGCTCTCCTGCTGCAGCCTGAGGGGTTTCTCATGCATTCCTACTGTTTGCTGGGCTCCCCATGCAGTGCAATGCCAGAGAAACAGAAATGCATTTCCCCTGCTTCCTGCCAGGGTTTCTCCCTTCAGAGCTCTCCTGCTGCAGCCTGAGGGGTTTCCCATGCATTCCTACTGTTTGCTGGGCTCCCCATGCAGTGCAGTGCCAGAGAAACAGAAATGCATTTCCCCTGCTTTCTGCCT
Source organism: Rhinatrema bivittatum (assembly GCF_901001135.1). Taxonomy (NCBI): domain Eukaryota; kingdom Metazoa; phylum Chordata; class Amphibia; order Gymnophiona; family Rhinatrematidae; genus Rhinatrema; species Rhinatrema bivittatum. The sequence continues at coordinate 5,951,906 of NC_042616.1, forward strand.
GGGTTTCTCCCTTCAGAGCTCTCCTGCTGCAGCCTGAGGGGTTTCTCATGCATTCCTACTGTTTGCTGGGCTCCCCATGCAGTGCAATGCCAGAGAAACAGAAATGCATTTCCCCTGCTTCCTGCCAGGGTTTCTGCCTTCAGAGCTCCCCTGCTGCAGCCTGAGGGGTTTCTCATGCATTCCTACTGTTTGCTGGGCTCCCCATGCAGTGCAATGCCAGAGAAACAGAAATGCATTTCCCCTGCTTCCTGCCTGGGTTTCTCCCTTCAGAGCTCTCCTGCTGCAGCCTGAGGGGTTTCTCATGCATTCCTACTGTTTGCTGGGCTCCCCATGCAGTGCAATGCCAGAGAAACAGAAATGCATTTCCCCTGCTTTCTGCCAGGGTTTCTCCCTTCAGAGCTCTCCTGCTGCAGCCTGAGGGGTTTCTCATGCATTCCTACTGTTTGCTGGGCTCCCCATGCAGTGCAATGCCAGAGAAACAGAAATGCATTTCCCCTGCTCTCTGCCAGGGTTTCTCCCTTCAGAGCTCTCCTGCTGCAGCCTGAGGGGTTTCTCATGCATTCCTACTGTTTGCTGGGCTCCCCATGCAGTGCAATGCCAGAGAAACAGAAATGCATTTCCCCTGCTTCCTGCCAGGGTTTTCTCCCTTCAGAGCTCTCCTGCTGCAGCCTGAGGGGTTTCTCATGCATTCCTACTGTTTGCTGGGCTCCCCATGCAGTGCAATGCCAGAGAAACAGAAATGCATTTCCCCTGCTTTCTGCCAGGGTTTCTCCCTTCAGAGCTCTCCTGCTGCAGCCTGAGGGGTTTCTCATGCATTCCTACTGTTTGCTGGGCTCCCCATGCAGTGCAATGCCAGAGAAACAGAAATGCATTTCCCCTGCTCTCTGCCAGGGTTTCTGCCTTCAGAGCTCTCCTGCTGCAGCCTGAGGGGTTTCCCATGCATTCCTACTGTTTGCTGGGCTCCCCATGCAGTGCAATGCCAGAGAAACAGAAATGCATTTCCCCTGCTTCCTGCCAGTGTTTCTGCCTTCAGAGCTCTCCTGCTGCAGCCTGAGGGGTTTCTCATGCATTCCTACTGTTTGCTGGGCTCCCCATGCAGTGCAATGCCAGAGAAACGGAAATGCATTTCCCCTGCTTCCTGCCAGGGTTTCTCCCTTCAGAGCTCTCCTGCTGCAGCCTGAGGGGTTTCTCATGCATTCCTACTGTTTGCTGGGCTCCCCATGCAGTGCAATGCCAGAGAAACAGAAATGCATTTCCCCTGCTTCCTGCCAGGGTTTCTCCCTTCAGAGCTCTCCTGCTGCAGCCTGAGGGGTTTCCCATGCATTCCTACTGTTTGCTGGGCTCCCCATGCAGTGCAGTGCCAGAGAAACAGAAATGCATTTCCCCTGCTTCCTGCCAGGGTTTCTCCCTTCAGAGCTCTCCTGCTGCAGCCTGAGGGGTTTCCCATGCATTCCTACTGTTTGCTGGGCTCCCCATGCAGTGCAATGCCAGAGAAACAGAAATGCATTTCCCCTGCTTCCTGCCAGGGTTTCTCCCTTCAGAGCTCTCCTGCTGCAGCCTGAGGGGTTTCTCATGCATTCCTACTGTTTGCTGGGCTCCCCATGCAGTGCAATGCCAGAGAAACAGAAATGCATTTCCCCTGCTTCCTGCCAGGGTTTCTCCCTTCAGAGCTCTCCTGCTGCAGCCTGAGGGGTTTCTCATGCATTCCTACTGTTTGCTGGGCTCCCCATGCAGTGCAATGCCAGAGAAACGGAAATGCATTTCCCCTGCTTCCTGCCAGGGTTTCTGCCTTCAGAGCTCTCCTGCTGCAGCCTGAGGGGTTTCTCATGCATTCCTACTGTTTGCTGGGCTCCCCATGCAGTGCAATGCCAGAGAAACGGAAATGCATTTCCCCTGCTTCCTGCCAGGGTTTCTCCCTTCAGAGCTCTCCTGCTGCAGCCTGAGGGGTTTCTCATGCATTCCTACTGTTTGCTGGGCTCCCCATGCAGTGCAATGCCAGAGAAACAGAAATGCATTTCCCCTGCTTCCTGCCAGGGTTTCTCCCTTCAGAGCTCTCCTGCTGCAGCCTGAGGGGTTTCTCATGCATTCCTACTGTTTGCTGGGCTCCCCATGCAGTGCAATGCCAGAGAAACAGAAATGCATTTCCCCTGCTTCCTGCCAGGGTTTCTCCCTTCAGAGCTCTCCTGCTGCAGCCTGAGGGGTTTCCATGCATTCCTACTGTTTGCTGGGCTCCCCATGCAGTGCAGTGCCAGAGAAACAGAAATGCATTTCCCCTGCTTCCTGCCAGGGTTTCTCCCTTCAGAGCTCTCCTGCTGCAGCCTGAGGGGTTTCTCATGCATTCCTACTGTTTGCTGGGCTCCCCATGCAGTGCAATGCCAGAGAAACAGAAATGCATTTCCCCTGCTTTCTGCCAGGGTTTCTCCCTTCAGAGCTCTCCTGCTGCAGCCTGAGGGGTTTCTCATGCATTCCTACTGTTTGCTGGGCTCCCCATGCAGTGCAATGCCAGAGAAACAGAAATGCATTTCCCCTGCTTCCTGCCAGGGTTTCTCCCTTCAGAGCTCTCCTGCTGCAGCCTGAGGGGTTTCTCATGCATTCCTACTGTTTGCTGGGCTCCCCATGCACTGCAATGCCAGAGAAACAGAAATGCATTTCCCCTGCTTTCTGCCAGGGTTTCTCCCTTCAGAGCTCTCCTGCTGCAGCCTGAGGGGTTTCTCATGCATTCCTACTGTTTGCTGGGCTCCCCATGCAGTGCAATGCCAGAGAAACAGAAATGCATTTCCCCTGCTTTCTGCCAGGGTTTCTCCCTTCAGAGCTCTCCTGCTGCAGCCTGAGGGGTTTCTCATGCATTCCTACTGTTGCTGGGCTCCCCATGCACTGCAATGCCAGAGAAACAGAAATGCATTTCCCCTGCTCTCTGCCAGGGTTTCTGCCTTCAGAGCTCTCCTGCTGCAGCCTGAGGGGTTTCTCATGCATTCCTACTGTTTGCTGGGCTCCCCATGCAGTGCAATGCCAGAGAAACGGAAATGCATTTCCCCTGCTTCCTGCCAGGGTTTCTCCCTTCAGAGCTCTCCTGCTGCAGCCTGAGGGGTTTCTCATGCATTGCTACTGTTTGCTGGGCTCCCCATGCAGTGCAATGCCAGAGAAACAGAAATGCATTTCCCCTGCTTCCTGCCAGGGTTTCTCCCTTCAGAGCTCTCCTGCTGCAGCCTGAGGGGTTTCCCATGCATTCCTACTGTTTGCTGGGCTCCCCATGCAGTGCAGTGCCAGAGAAACAGAAATGCATTTCCCCTGCTTCCTGCCAGGGTTTCTCCCTTCAGAGCTCTCCTGCTGCAGCCTGAGGGGTTTCTCATGCATTCCTACTGTTTGCTGGGCTCCCCATGCAGTGCAATGCCAGAGAAACAGAAATGCATTTCCCCTGCTTCCTGCCAGGGTTTCTCCCTTCAGAGCTCTCCTGCTGCAGCCTGAGGGGTTTCTCATGCATTCCTACTGTTTGCTGGGCTCCCCATGCAGTGCAATGCCAGAGAAACAGAAATGCATTTCCCTGCTTCCTGCCAGGGTTTCTGCCTTCAGAGCTCTCCTGCTGCAGCCTGAGGGGTTTCTCATGCATTCCTACTGTTTGCTGGGCTCCCCATGCAGTGCAATGCCAGAGAAACAGAAATGCATTTCCCCTGCTCTCTGCCAGGGTTTCTGCCTTCAGAGCTCTCCTGCTGCAGCCTGAGGGGTTTCTCATGCATTCCTACTGTTTGCTGGGCTCCCCATGCAGTGCAATGCCAGAGAAACGGAAATGCATTTCCCCTGCTTCCTGCCAGGGTTTCTCCCTTCAGAGCTCTCCTGCTGCAGCCTGAGGGGTTTCTCATGCATTCCTACTGTTTGCTGGGCTTCCCCATGCAGTGCAATGCCAGAGAAACAGAAATGCATTTCCCCTGCTTTCTGCCAGGGTTTTCTCCCTTCAGAGCTCTCCTGCTGCAGCCTGAGGGGTTTCCCATGCATTCCTACTGTTTGCTGGGCTCCCCATGCACTGCAATGCCAGAGAAACAGAAATGCATTTCCCCTGCTCTCTGCCAGGGTTTCTGCCTTCAGAGCTCTCCTGCTGCAGCCTGAGGGGTTTCCCATGCATTCCTACTGTTTGCTGGGCTCCCCATGCAGTGCAATGCCAGAGAAACAGAAATGCATTTCCCCTGCTCTCTGCCTGGGTTTCTGCCTTCAGAGCTCTCCTGCTGCAGCCTGAGGGGTTTCTCATGCATTCCTACTGTTTGCTGGGCTCCCCATGCAGTGCAATGCCAGAGAAACAGAAATGCATTTCCCCTGCTCTCTGCCAGGGTTTCTGCCTTCAGAGCTCTCCTGCTGCAGCCTGAGGGGTTTCTCATGCATTCCTACTGTTTGCTGGGCTCCCCATGCAGTGCAATGCCAGAGAAACAGAAATGCATTTCCCCTGCTTTCTGCCAGGGTTTCTCCCTTCAGAGCTCTCCTGCTGCAGCCTGAGGGGTTTCTCATGCATTCCTACTGTTTGCTGGGCTCCCCATGCAGTGCAATGCCAGAGAAACAGAAATGCATTTCCCCTGCTTTCTGCCAGGGTTTCTCCCTTCAGAGCTCTCCTGCTGCAGCCTGAGGGGTTTCTCATGCATTCCTACTGTTTGCTGGGCTCCCCATGCACTGCAATGCCAGAGAAACAGAAATGCATTTCCCCTGCTCTCTGCCAGGGTTTCTGCCTTCAGAGCTCTCCTGCTGCAGCCTGAGGGGTTTCTCATGCATTCCTACTGTTTGCTGGGCTCCCCATGCAGTGCAATGCCAGAGAAACGGAAATGCATTTCCCCTGCTTCCTGCCAGGGTTTCTCCCTTCAGAGCTCTCCTGCTGCAGCCTGAGGGGTTTCTCATGCATTCCTACTGTTTGCTGGGCTCCCCATGCAGTGCAATGCCAGAGAAACAGAAATGCATTTCCCCTGCTTCCTGCCAGGGTTTCTCCCTTCAGAGCTCTCCTGCTGCAGCCTGAGGGGTTTCCCATGCATTCCTACTGTTTGCTGGGCTCCCCATGCAGTGCAGTGCCAGAGAAACAGAAATGCATTTCCCCTGCTTCCTGCCAGGGTTTCTCCCTTCAGAGCTCTCCTGCTGCAGCCTGAGGGGTTTCTCATGCATTCCTACTGTTTGCTGGGCTCCCCATGCAGTGCAATGCCAGAGAAACAGAAATGCATTTCCCCTGCTTCCTGCCAGGGTTTCTCCCTTCAGAGCTCTCCTGCTGCAGCCTGAGGGGTTTCTCATGCATTCCTACTGTTTGCTGGGCTCCCCATGCAGTGCAATGCCAGAGAAACAGAAATGCATTTCCCCTGCTTCCTGCCAGGGTTTCTGCCTTCAGAGCTCTCCTGCTGCAGCCTGAGGGGTTTCTCATGCATTCCTACTGTTTGCTGGGCTCCCCATGCAGTGCAATGCCAGAGAAACAGAAATGCATTTCCCCTGCTCTCTGCCAGGGTTTCTGCCTTCAGAGCTCTCCTGCTGCAGCCTGAGGGGTTTCTCATGCATTCCTACTGTTTGCTGGGCTCCCCATGCAGTGCAATGCCAGAGAAACGGAAATGCATTTCCCCTGCTTCTCTGCCAGGGTTTCTCCCTTCAGAGCTCTCCTGCTGCAGCCTGAGGGGTTTCTCATGCATTCCTACTGTTTGCTGGGCTCCCCATGCAGTGCAATGCCAGAGAAACAGAAATGCATTTCCCCTGCTTTCTGCCAGGGTTTCTCCCTTCAGAGCTCTCCTGCTGCAGCCTGAGGGGTTTCTCATGCATTCCTACTGTTTGCTGGGCTCCCCATGCACTGCAATGCCAGAGAAACAGAAATGCATTTCCCCTGCTCTCTGCCAGGGTTTCTGCCTTCAGAGCTCTCCTGCTGCAGCCTGAGGGGTTTCCCATGCATTCCTACTGTTTGCTGGGCTCCCCATGCAGTGCAATGCCAGAGAAACAGAAATGCATTTCCCCTGCTCTCTGCCTGGGTTTCTGCCTTCAGAGCTCTCCTGCTGCAGCCTGAGGGGTTTCTCATGCATTCCTACTGTTTGCTGGGCTCCCCATGCAGTGCAATGCCAGAGAAACAGAAATGCATTTCCCCTGCTCTCTGCCAGGGTTTCTGCCTTCAGAGCTCTCCTGCTGCAGCCTGAGCGGTTTGCTCATGCATTCCTACTGTTTGCTGGGCTCCCCATGCAGTGCAATGCCAGAGAAACAGAAATGCATTTCCCCAGCTTTCTGCCTGGGTTTCTCCCTTCAGAGCTCTCCTGCTGCAGCCTGAGGGGTTTCCCATGCATTCCTACTGTTTGCTGGGCTCCCCATGCAGTGCAGTGCCAGAGAAACAGAAATGCATTTCCCCTGCTTCCTGCCAGGGTTTCTCCCTTCAGAGCTCTCCTGCTGCAGCCTGAGGGGTTTCTCATGCATTCCTACTGTTTGCTGGGCTCTGCATGCAGTGCAATGCCAGAGAAACAGAAATGCATTTCCCCTGCTTCCTGCCAGGGTTTCTGCCTTCAGAGCTCTCCTGCTGCAGCCTGAGGGGTTTCCCATGCATTCCTACTGTTTGCTGGGCTCCCCATGCAGTGCAATGCCAGAGAAACAGAAATGCATTTCCCCTGCTTCCTGCCAGTGTTTCTGCCTTCAGAGCTCTCCTGCTGCAGCCTGAGGGGTTTCTCATGCATTCCTACTGTTTGCTGGGCTCCCCATGCAGTGCAATGCCAGAGAAACGGAAATGCATTTCCCCTGCTTCCTGCCAGGGTTTCTCCCTTCAGAGCTCTCCTGCTGCAGCCTGAGGGGTTTCTCATGCATTCCTACTGTTTGCTGGGCTCCCCATGCAGTGCAATGCCAGAGAAACAGAAATGCATTTCCCCTGCTTCCTGCCAGGGTTTCTCCCTTCAGAGCTCTCCTGCTGCAGCCTGAGGGGTTTCCCATGCATTCCTACTGTTTGCTGGGCTCCCCATGCAGTGCAGTGCCAGAGAAACAGAAATGCATTTCCCCTGCTTCCTGCCAGGGTTTCTGCCTTCAGAGCTCTCCTGCTGCAGCCTGAGGGGTTTCTCATGCATTCCTACTGTTTGCTGGGCTCCCCATGCAGTGCAATGCCAGAGAAACAGAAATGCATTTCCCCTGCTTCCTGCCAGGGTTTCTCCCTTCAGAGCTCTCCTGCTGCAGCCTGAGGGGTTTCTCATGCATTCCTACTGTTTGCTGGGCTCCCCATGCAGTGCAATGCCAGAGAAACAGAAATGCATTTCCCCTGCTTCCTGCCAGGGTTTCTCCCTTCAGAGCTCTCCTGCTGCAGCCTGAGGGGTTTCTCATGCATTCCTACTGTTTGCTGGGCTCCCCATGCAGTGCAATGCCAGAGAAACGGAAATGCATTTCCCCTGCTTCCTGCCAGGGTTTCTGCCTTCAGAGCTCTCCTGCTGCAGCCTGAGGGGTTTCTCATGCATTCCTACTGTTTGCTGGGCTCCCCATGCAGTGCAATGCCAGAGAAACGGAAATGCATTTCCCCTGCTTCCTGCCAGGGTTTCTCCCTTCAGAGCTCTCCTGCTGCAGCCTGAGGGGTTTCTCATGCATTCCTACTGTTTGCTGGGCTCCCCATGCAGTGCAATGCCAGAGAAACAGAAATGCATTTCCCCTGCTTCCTGCCAGGGTTTCTGCCTTCAGAGCTCTCCTGCTGCAGCCTGAGGGGTTTCTCATGCATTCCTACTGTTTGCTGGGCTCCCCATGCAGTGCAATGCCAGAGAAACAGAAATGCATTTCCCCTGCTTCCTGCCAGGGTTTCTCCCTTCAGAGCTCTCCTGCTGCAGCCTGAGGGGTTTCCCATGCATTCCTACTGTTTGCTGGGCTCCCCATGCAGTGCAGTGCCAGAGAAACAGAAATGCATTTCCCCTGCTTCCTGCCAGGGTTTCTCCCTTCAGAGCTCTCCTGCTGCAGCCTGAGGGGTTTCTCATGCATTCCTACTGTTTGCTGGGCTCCCCATGCACTGCAATGCCAGAGAAACAGAAATGCATTTCCCCTGCTTTCTGCCAGGGTTTCTCCCTTCAGAGCTCTCCTGCTGCAGCCTGAGGGGTTTCTCATGCATTCCTACTGTTTGCTGGGCTCCCCATGCAGTGCAATGCCAGAGAAACAGAAATGCATTTCCCCTGCTTCCTGCCAGGGTTTCTCCCTTCAGAGCTCTCCTGCTGCAGCCTGAGGGGTTTCTCATGCATTCCTACTGTTTGCTGGGCTCCCCATGCAGTGCAATGCCAGAGAAACAGAAATGCATTTCCCCTGCTTTCTGCCAGGGTTTCTCCCTTCAGAGCTCTCCTGCTGCAGCCTGAGGGGTTTCTCATGCATTCCTACTGTTTGCTGGGCTCCCCATGCAGTGCAATGCCAGAGAAACAGAAATGCATTTCCCCTGCTTTCTGCCAGGGTTTCTCCCTTCAGAGCTCTCCTGCTGCAGCCTGAGGGGTTTCTCATGCATTCCTACTGTTTGCTGGGCTCCCCATGCACTGCAATGCCAGAGAAACAGAAATGCATTTCCCCTGCTCTCTGCCAGGGTTTCTGCCTTCAGAGCTCTCCTGCTGCAGCCTGAGGGGTTTCTCATGCATTCCTACTGTTTGCTGGGCTCCCCATGCAGTGCAATGCCAGAGAAACGGAAATGCATTTCCCCTGCTTCCTGCCAGGGTTTCTCCCTTCAGAGCTCTCCTGCTGCAGCCTGAGGGGTTTCTCATGCATTGCTACTGTTTGCTGGGCTCCCCATGCAGTGCAATGCCAGAGAAACAGAAATGCATTTCCCCTGCTTCCTGCCAGGGTTTCTCCCTTCAGAGCTCTCCTGCTGCAGCCTGAGGGGTTTCCCATGCATTCCTACTGTTTGCTGGGCTCCCCATGCAGTGCAGTGCCAGAGAAACAGAAATGCATTTCCCCTGCTTCCTGCCAGGGTTTCTCCCTTCAGAGCTCTCCTGCTGCAGCCTGAGGGGTTTCTCATGCATTCCTACTGTTTGCTGGGCTCCCCATGCAGTGCAATGCCAGAGAAACAGAAATGCATTTCCCCTGCTTCCTGCCAGGGTTTCTCCCTTCAGAGCTCTCCTGCTGCAGCCTGAGGGGTTTCTCATGCATTCCTACTGTTTGCTGGGCTCCCCATGCAGTGCAATGCCAGAGAAACAGAAATGCATTTCCCCTGCTTCCTGCCTGGGTTTCTCCCTTCAGAGCTCTCCTGCTGCAGCCTGAGGGGTTTCTCATGCATTCCTACTGTTTGCTGGGCTCCCCATGCAGTGCAATGCCAGAGAAACAGAAATGCATTTCCCCTGCTTTCTGCCAGGGTTTCTGCCTTCAGAGCTCTCCTGCTGCAGCCTGAGGGGTTTCTCATGCATTCCTACTGTTTGCTGGGCTCCCCATGCAGTGCAATGCCAGAGAAACGGAAATGCATTTCCCCTGCTTCCTGCCAGGGTTTCTCCCTTCAGAGCTCTCCTGCTGCAGCCTGAGGGGTTTCTCATGCATTCCTACTGTTTGCTGGGCTCCCCATGCAGTGCAATGCCAGAGAAACAGAAATGCATTTCCCCTGCTCTCTGCCAGGGTTTCTCCCTTCAGAGCTCTCCTGCTGCAGCCTGAGGGGTTTCTCATGCATTCCTACTGTTTGCTGGGCTCCCCATGCACTGCAATGCCAGAGAAACAGAAATGCATTTCCCCTGCTCTCTGCCAGGGTTTCTGCCTTCAGAGCTCTCCTGCTGCAGCCTGAGGGGTTTCCCATGCATTCCTACTGTTTGCTGGGCTCCCCATGCAGTGCAATGCCAGAGAAACAGAAATGCATTTCCCCTGCTCTCTGCCTGGGTTTCTGCCTTCAGAGCTCTCCTGCTGCAGCCTGAGGGGTTTCTCATGCATTCCTACTGTTTGCTGGGCTCCCCATGCAGTGCAATGCCAGAGAAACAGAAATGCATTTCCCCTGCTCTCTGCCAGGGTTTCTGCCTTCAGAGCTCTCCTGCTGCAGCCTGAGGGGTTTCTCATGCATTCCTACTGTTTGCTGGGCTCCCCATGCAGTGCAATGCCAGAGAAACAGAAATGCATTTCCCCTGCTTTCTGCCAGGGTTTCTGCCTTCAGAGCTCTCCTGCTGCAGCCTGAGGGGTTTCTCATGCATTCCTACTGTTTGCTGGGCTCCCCATGCAGTGCAATGCCAGAGAAACAGAAATGCATTTCCCCTGCTTTCTGCCAGGGTTTCTCCCTTCAGAGCTCTCCTGCTGCAGCCTGAGGGGTTTCTCATGCATTCCTACTGTTTGCTGGGCTCCCCATGCACTGCAATGCCAGAGAAACAGAAATGCATTTCCCCTGCTCTCTGCCAGGGTTTCTGCCTTCAGAGCTCTCCTGCTGCAGCCTGAGGGGTTTCTCATGCATTCCTACTGTTTGCTGGGCTCCCCATGCAGTGCAATGCCAGAGAAACGGAAATGCATTTCCCCTGCTTCCTGCCAGGGTTTCTCCCTTCAGAGCTCTCCTGCTGCAGCCTGAGGGGTTTCTCATGCATTCCTACTGTTTGCTGGGCTCCCCATGCAGTGCAATGCCAGAGAAACGGAAATGCATTTCCCCTGCTTCCTGCCAGGGTTTCTCCCTTCAGAGCTCTCCTGCTGCAGCCTGAGGGGTTTCCCATGCATTCCTACTGTTTGCTGGGCTCCCCATGCAGTGCAGTGCCAGAGAAACAGAAATGCATTTCCCCTGCTTCCTGCCAGGGTTTCTCCCTTCAGAGCTCTCCTGCTGCAGCCTGAGGGGTTTCTCATGCATTCCTACTGTTTGCTGGGCTCCCCATGCAGTGCAATGCCAGAGAAACAGAAATGCATTTCCCCTGCTTCCTGCCAGGGTTTCTCCCTTCAGAGCTCTCCTGCTGCAGCCTGAGGGGTTTCTCATGCATTCCTACTGTTTGCTGGGCTCCCCATGCAGTGCAATGCCAGAGAAACAGAAATGCATTTCCCCTGCTTCCTGCCAGGGTTTCTCCCTTCAGAGCTCTCCTGCTGCAGCCTGAGGGGTTTCTCATGCATTCCTACTGTTTGCTGGGCTCCCCATGCAGTGCAATGCCAGAGAAACAGAAATGCATTTCCCCTGCTCTCTGCCAGGGTTTCTCCCTTCAGAGCTCTCCTGCTGCAGCCTGAGGGGTTTCTCATGCATTCCTACTGTTTGCTGGGCTCCCCATGCAGTGCAATGCCAGAGAAACGGAAATGCATTTCCCCTGCTTCCTGCCAGGGTTTCTCCCTTCAGAGCTCTCCTGCTGCAGCCTGAGGGGTTTCTCATGCATTCCTACTGTTTGCTGGGCTCCCCATGCAGTGCAATGCCAGAGAAACAGAAATGCATTTCCCCTGCTTTCTGCCAGGGTTTCTCCCTTCAGAGCTCTCCTGCTGCAGCCTGAGGGGTTTCTCATGCATTCCTACTGTTTGCTGGGCTCCCCATGCACTGCAATGCCAGAGAAACAGAAATGCATTTCCCCTGCTCTCTGCCAGGGTTTCTGCCTTCAGAGCTCTCCTGCTGCAGCCTGAGGGGTTTCCCATGCATTCCTACTGTTTGCTGGGCTCCCCATGCAGTGCAATGCCAGAGAAACAGAAATGCATTTCCCCTGCTCTCTGCCTGGGTTTCTGCCTTCAGAGCTCTCCTGCTGCAGCCTGAGGGGTTTCTCATGCATTCCTACTGTTTGCTGGGCTCCCCATGCAGTGCAATGCCAGAGAAACAGAAATGCATTTCCCCTGCTCTCTGCCAGGGTTTCTGCCTTCAGAGCTCTCCTGCTGCAGCCTGAGCGGTTTCTCATGCATTCCTACTGTTTGCTGGGCTCCCCATGCAGTGCAATGCCAGAGAAACAGAAATGCATTTCCCCTGCTTCCTGCCAGGGTTTCTCCCTTCAGAGCTCTCCTGCTGCAGCCTGAGGGGTTTCCCATGCATTCCTGCTGTTTGCTGGGCTCCCCATGCAGTGCAATGCCAGAGAAACAGAAATGCATTTCCCCAGCTTTCTGCCTGGGTTTCTCCCTTCAGAGCTCTCCTGCTGCAGCCTGAGGGGTTTCCCATGCATTCCTACTGTTTGCTGGGCTCCCCATGCAGTGCAGTGCCAGAGAAACAGAAATGCATTTCCCCTGCTTCCTGCCAGGGTTTCTCCCTTCAGAGCTCTCCTGCTGCAGCCTGAGGGGTTTCTCATGCATTCCTACTGTTTGCTGGGCTCTGCATGCAGTGCAATGCCAGAGAAACAGAAATGCATTTCCCCTGCTTCCTGCCAGGGTTTCTGCCTTCAGAGCTCTCCTGCTGCAGCCTGAGGGGTTTCCCATGCATTCCTACTGTTTGCTGGGCTCCCCATGCAGTGCAATGCCAGAGAAACAGAAATGCATTTCCCCTGCTTCCTGCCAGGGTTTCTGCCTTCAGAGCTCCCCTGCTGCAGCCTGAGGGGTTTCTCATGCATTCCTACTGTTTGCTGGGCTCTGCATGCAGTGCAATGCCAGAGAAACAGAAATGCATTTCCCCTGCTTCCTGCCTGGGTTTCTCCCTTCAGAGCTCTCCTGCTGCAGCCTGAGGGGTTTCCCATGCATTCCTACTGTTTGCTGGGCTCCCCATGCAGTGCAGTGCCAGAGAAACAGAAATGCATTTCCCCTGCTCTCTGCCTGGGATGGGGGCATCTACCTCCCTTCAGAGGTAGACGGTTCGATCGGTCTATTGCAAGGAAGTTGCGCCTCCATTCCTTTGATGCACCTGGCATGTTTGTCAGCAGAATCAAGCCCCAGCATCTTTTGATTGGTACCATGCTTCAGATCAATACCCAGTTTCGATCTCTCAGAGCTGGCATAGAATATTGGTGCCCCAGGCATAGTAAAATATTTCAGCACCTTCATTGTAACCTCATGCTTTGGCATTGAGAGTCGAGCCACATGCTTGTGTGCCTTTCCTTCGGTGCTAAGTTTCCACAATGTGTTATCAGCACCTTGCTTCTGCATCTTCTCATCAGCACTAGTCTTGGAGTCTTTTTTTTCTCCAGCTTTATGTCCATGCCGACTTTAAGCACTGGAGGTTTGGCACCACACAAAAGGCCCTTCGGCTCGCCAAAACGTTTTTGGCACTGTTGACTCTGCATGAGTCTTCTTTGCCTTTGAATTGGCACCAGGGGTCTGCGCCATCTTGTCCATTCACGCCTTAACCTTGGCACTGATGTTCCCTGATGCACTGCTGGCACAGAGCTTGCTATGGGGGTATGGATTGGTGTGGATTGCTCCTTGAGATGGATCCCACGATGGAGAGCCAGGGTCACTTTCAGCAGCACAAACTTGTGTGGAGGAAGATGCATGGCCCCCACTAGGGCTGCTAATTAAAACCACAATCGGGAAGAGGGTGGGAGAATGTTGGGACAAAGCACAGTCCCTGATATCTGATCTTGGTGGCCTGTGGCGCTTCTGAGAAGTGGGCAAATCAGGAAACCTCCTCTTGGCCTGTTTGGTCTTTGACTTCAGGGATCCATATTAAGCTTAAGTTCCCGGTAGCATTGCACATGGGTGGTAAGGTTCTGCAAGCCTTGAAAGTGATGGAATCGTGGTCCGGATCCAGGCAGAGTAGTGTTGATCCCTACTGCCATATTTTTGAAGCAATGGGTGTAGAGCTTGAAAGGACATACAACCTTATGAGAATGACAACCTTCAGACATGACGACAAGCAGCGGCAATTTCGAGAGAGCAAGTACCCTACTGTTTGTGATGTTGGACAGAAAGAGACTGAGTGAGGAGGGTGAGGCTTATGCAGCGGCTGTTGGTGCAAATCTATTGCACATGCTCAAGATCATTCTAGAAGAATGAGCTTTGAGAGATCAGTGCCCAACTCGATGGCATTGGATGACATCACCCATTAGTGTGACTATTATCCTACCTGTCCACAAAAAAAAAAAAAAAAGGCCATTTCTGGACATGTGGCTATGACCTCTTCCTATGATGTAATCAAAGTGGGCAAAAGGGGGCAAGGCTGAACCCAGAAATGAAAACGGATTTGGTGAAGGGCCAGAAAATGGGCTGGGCTTAACCTGGAAGTGGATTGACTGGAAGATCCAACCTGTCAACAGGAGTTTGACAGGTAGCCTTCCCTAAATATTAAAGAATCCCTTTTCCCTCCCCCCCCCCCCCCCCCGAAAAAAAATATGGACACACAAGAGAGGTCAAGAAACTGACTTTATTTGTATAAAGTAAATACACATTTTCATTAATATGCAAATAATCCACAAGGTTTCCAAACTTTTGGCACAGAATGTATAAAACAAAAGTGCCATAGAATCTACATGCGGGCTGCGAGTAAATATTCCTCTCTCGACATGACATTTAACACAAAGCTCGGAATCAAAACGTTTAGTTGGATTCCGTAACTATATATTTCTAATTTTTGAGCAAGCAGATTACTCCCGCGCCTTTGCCTTCCAGCTCAACTGGAAATCTGGCACAATGAGACTTCATTCCCAACTACCCAGGATCTCAAGTTTCATTTCTATTCTGCCTTTCCCGACTGGTCGGCCATTTCAAAACGGATTACAACAGAGTGGCCCTCCGACTCGTTTACTCCAGTCGTTGCTGGGATGGACCTGGACCATGCTCCATGGGCTCCTACCAGTCCCTGAATCCAGCCACTAGTTATCACCCTTAAACAAAGAACAGAGCTCCCTCGCGGGGGCCGTGATCACCGCCTCTGCTGCCTGGGGGAGAGAAGACCTGAAGCGGGAGCGGATGCCAGGCTCGTGCTGGATGCCTGCAGGATCTCTAACTTGATTTCTCGAAGGATGGGAGCTGCCGTCATGTTAGAAGGGTAGCTAAATGTGTTTTTATAAATTCTCTGCTGAAATTTCTTCAGATTATTTCCATTTATTTCCTTTTCTAATCATCTCTGTGAGCTTTATTTATTTATTTAAATTCTTTTAATATACCGATACTCAAGACAAGGTCTTATCGTACCAGCTTTAATTTCAAGTGTTTCCAATCGAGACCTATTTTTGCATAATTTCCCCTACTGAAATTGTATGAAATGCTGGAGTTGTACATTATACGTTATTAGCCAGCTCTTCCTTTGACAGCATAGATATTGCATTTCTTTTTCGCTGTTAAACTTCATTAATTCATGTTTAGCATAGGAATTCTGTGGTGATAGTTCATATTGTTTTATGGAAACGGCTTTGATTTACGTTGAAAAGTGCTCTAATAAGAAAATAAGCTAACCAAGCCCTCTCATGAAGTCAATTTCTGCTCCCTCATTTCCTGCAAAAAATATTCCATTTCTCTTTAATTTGCTCCGAGAACAAAATGGGTGTCTTGAGGTTGTGTAAATCCTGCCATCTATGGAGTCTCCATGCACCTGACTGAACACGATAAGATACCATTGGTCCCCCTGATGCAGCTCGGGTGCGAAACACGGCCGTGTCGGGGGGGTTCCCCGTTCAAGAAGTGAATTGTTAGCTGAAAATCCTTTTTTTTGCCTATAATTAAATAAAACTGGTGGTTTCGCGTATTGAAGAAGGCCTTTATCCATTTTGTGAGCCACTCCCTCTTCTTCCTGCCTTGACTTGCAGGTGTGCGCTGTTTACTCCGCCTTTCTGCCGGTAAACTTTAACGTGAATGATCCCAAACGGTTCCAGACCTTTTATTGAGCTCAGTGAGCAAAGTTTGCTACCGGACCCAACCCACTGGAAACTACCAAAGATGACCTGCACCGTTCTACAGTCTTAAATCTGCGATGGCAACACCTCCCTTTTTCCTTAACCGGAACTCAATTTAGTGTAACTAATTCTTGCCCCTTTCAAGTTCCCCATGAGCCTTACGATTAGGTTTGAAAACAATTAACGTCTTTGGTGGTTTATCTAACGGTTGACAATCACCCTCTTGACCAATCTGCATCTTCTGGCAAGGAGAAAGGTTAGGTCTTTCCATTTTCCCTAACACGTCTCCCTTTACCCAAATGTATAAGATTCAGCTTCGACAGTGTGGCTCAGATCACGTGCAATCCTCGTTCCAAAACACATTAAAGGACTTGGAGCCCGGGTGACAGGAAAACACCCAGGCAGTGAAGAGTTTTAAGAGCCACACGTCAGCCCTGCCAAAAAAAACAGATTTTCATCCCCGAACAAACAACCTAAACCACCTGAAATATGTCCTGCAGCGAAGAGGCCCAAATCCCAATAAAATGGCAGCTTGGGTTTAACTCCTTCATTCCAGAAAAAAAATAAATCAAAATTCTCGTCACTCAATGTCTAAACGGCTCCAAGGATGAACGAGGTGGCAGCGGCGCAACAAATATTTGATAGCCATCTGCCAAGCACTAGGCCTGCTGGCGGAGCAGAATACAGAGTGTGTTTCCTCGCACTGTCCTTTCCTTCCAGATGGATGCATGACAGAGATTAAATCAGCCCAGGTAACGCTGGCATCCTCCATTCTTAACGAGCGAGACAATGGCTGGCAGTTTGATACTGGGAGGAATTGGGCCGTCAGCTGCCGCTCAGTCCATTTCGTTGCCTTGTGCTTGCAGAAAACTCGCCGATTTTAGTCTATTCAAGCACATTCAGAAGAAGAGTTTTTACATTTTGCTTGACTGGAGAAGTTCGCCCCATGTGATTCCAGGTCTCTCTCTCTCTTCTTGGAGAATTCGAGTTATTAATTTCTGGATTCTTTTCTCTCAGGAGGGCAACGTCTACGCTGCATCTAAATATAAAAGCACAGAACCGCCTAATAATGTTAAATTCTGCCCCGAGTCCATCTGCACCCGGTGCCCTTGCCTGGAATCCGTTCCATGTCGGTTTCAGAAATGGCTTTCATTGTCCCTGGAGAGCAAGTCCCCAGGAGGGACATATCTATGTAGTGCTGCTGTCAGGGGCACACTGTACCCCACTGCTCCGGAGTCCATCTGCTACACGCTAGGAAGGAGGGTGGAGAAAAGAGAAAACCAAAACAAAACAACACTGTCCTGGAGAAGGAACGTCTTAGGGGCGGTCCCGCACTTGCTGGCAACTGGGGTGTAGCCTCAGCCCCATGGACAGGATGGGGCACAGCTGCTCTCTCTCTCTCTGCCATCTTAGGTGCTGGCCTTGTTGATGACCCACAAGCTGGTTGAAACGACTCGTGCTGCAGCTCGTCCTTCACTCTCCAAATAACTTGCTTAAGCCGCCAAAATTTCACCTCTGGTCAGTATCCTACCCCCCCCCCCCTGCCCAGGATCTGTCTGCAGCGAGACCCTTAGATTAAGGGATGGGAATCAGAGAAAAAAATCACAAACAAGGTCTTAGTGTCAAACTGCAACTCCACTCCGCAGCTTGAAGACTTTCAACTAGCACAAGGAGAAAGCTTCCCTTCTGAGCAGGTTCTGGGACAGGCAGAGGCCACTGCGGAGAGACCTAAGGCAGGTAGCTCGGTACAGAGCAGCGTCCCCTCTCTGTGAGCTCAGCGGAAGGGCGGCCGTTACTCGGCTTTGCAACATAACCCGCTTAGAGACGTCGTTCACCAATCTATTCCTCACCACTGGGCCCCCATCTCGGTCTCAGGCACCTTCGTTTTTCGCAGTAACGTTTCCTGTTTTCCACCACCATCCCCCCAAGGACTGCTACAAACAGGCCAGGTTTTCAGGAGACCCACAGCGAAGATGCAGGAGGTTTGCTTGCGTACGGCAGGCACACTGCATATTCACTGGGAATATATCCCGAAATCCAGACCTGTCTGCGGCACTTGTGGTCCGAAGCTGCCTACGCCTGTGTTACAATATCTGTCCATAAACCACCCTCTATCAGGCACCAGTACGCTACACTCCCTCTCAAATAGACGAAGTACAAACGAGCCCATTCCCTCCTTAGTCATCACATGGCTGCAGTATTTCTCTTTTTATCTATTGGAATGGATCAGGTGATCACAACTTTTTAATTCCCTACAATGCTCTGAGGCTCATGATCCCAGTGTTTGTTGGGTAGGTCGATGTTATAGTGTTACACAGTCTCCAGTGGATGAGCCCTGCCTCTCTGTATACAGGGCTTCTGACGTCAGCTCCTCACACCCAGCTAGGGATGTGCATTCGTTTCATCCGTTTCATATACAAGCATGTAATATGAAACATTTGAAACATATGAAACGAATGCACATCTAATTGACATGTAATGGGAAACGTATGAAACGAATTAAAACGAATGAACATTCCTAGCGATGTTATATTGTTACACAGTGTCCAGAGGATGAGCTGTGCCTCTCTGAATACAGGGCTTCTGACATCAGCACCTCACACCCAGCGATGTTATAGTGTTACACAGTCTCCAGTGGATGAGCCCTGCCTCTCTGAATACAGGGCTTCATGCATCAGTACCTCACACCCAGTGATGAGATGTGTAACTATTTCGTACTGTTTTACAGAATCTGCATTTGTCTGATTTTCTGTTTTTTTCTCTGCTGTCTGTGAGCTATCTTGCCCGTAGTCCACTGTCCTGTGGTGTAATCCATCTCTCTTCTTTAGGCTTAAGTTCACCTCCTGTGGACAATTCCTGGTGTCAGGTTTTGAACCATGTTTGGTTGCTAAAGTAACTCGATGCTTAACTAAGTTACCTATTCAGAATATTACAAAATAGCTGGGTGTCTAACTATGGGAACCGACCTTCTCCTCAACCCAGGACTGTAAATATAAAAAAAACAAAAAACAGACCCCCAAAACCAAACCGTTTAGATAAGGAGCACTATCCTACAGGTAAGCAAGCTTCTAGAGTTCACCGGATACAACCTAAGCAAGGGCTTGCCAAGCCTCTGCTGGTAACTCTACAGCCAATCACATTTTCACAATACTCACAATGCATATGCACAAGATTTAAAATGCATTAATTTTTATTCTGCCTTTCATGTAAACTTGAAAGCAGATTACATTCAGGTATGCAAACTTCTCTCCTGCATGTCCTGATACCCAGACCGACTGTAGGCTTACCAGGACAGGATCGGGGACAGTGTCCTATTCAGAGTGTAATTCTAAGAGCTGGGGAGATTGGATGGGCCTTTATTTCTGGCATCTGTGTTGTTTTTTTCTCATTCATTGTTCCAGCTCTGTTAAAGAGTATTTTTTTCCTCTTGTTTTGCAAATTCTTTTGCCTCTCTTCATGCGTGCTGGGGAATTCTCACATATTTCTTCCATTCTTTGGAATTCCTATCAGTGTTTGAGGCTGCAGATGGCACCCCGTTCACATTTTGAATATTTTTAGGTTCAACCTATTTCAATAAGATCCAGACCTCCTGCAGCTCTTGGGCTGTCTCAGCACACACACTGGTTCTTAGAAATTAATTCGTTAGGCATATTCCTATGTGGACTCTTTCGTGCTTTTTTAGTGAAGATTTATATCTGTAAAGCTTATCACACTCAGTGCACTTAAATGGTCTCTCCCCTGTATGGCTCCTTTGGTGCCTTTGCAGATGTGGTTTCTTACTGAATAATTTATCACACTCAGTACATTTAAATGGTGTTTTCCTTGGGGCTCTCTCCCCAAATTGTATCTTTCCTATATGGATGCTTTGGTGTTTTTTCAGATATGGCTTCTGGCTGAAACACTTTTCACACTCAGTGCATTTAAATGGTTTCTCCCCGGTGTGTGTCCTTTGATGTGTGTCCAATGTTGATTTTTCTCTAAATCTTTTGCCACATTCACCACAATGAAATGGTTTCTCTCCCGTGTGGATTCTTTGGTGTTTTCTCAATTGCGATGTATCTCTGAATAATTTATCACACTCTGTACATTTAAATGATTTTTGCACTGTGTGGATCTTTTGATGTTTTCTCAGCTGTGATTTATCTTTGAACAGCTTACCACACTCAATGCAAGAAAAAGATTTCTCTCTTGTATGGATCCTCAAGTGTATTCTGAGATAGGTTTTCAGACTGAAGCTTTTTCCACATTCAGTACACAGATATGGTTTCTCTCCTGAGTGGATCCTGTGATGTCTTCTGAGATGTGATTTGTCATGAAATAATTTATCACAATTAGGACACTTAAATGGTTTTTCTCCTGTGTGGATTCTTTGATGGGTTTCCAGGGTGGATTTCTCTCTAAACCTTTTATTACACCCAGCACATGTGAATGGCTTTTCTTCCATGTGGATCCTCCAATGTATTCTCAAATTTGATTTGAGACTAAATGTTTTGCCACACTTGGCACATAAAAATGGTCTCTCTCCTGTGTGGCTCCTATGGTGCCTTACAAGCTGTGATTTAACACTGAAATATCTGTCACATTCTGAGCATGGAAATGGTTTCTCTCCCATGTGGATACTTTGATGCCTTTTCAGATATGGCTTATTGATAAAACCTTTATCACAATCAGTACATTTGAATGGTTTCTCTCCTGTATGGGTTCTTTCGTGTACTTCAAGTGTTGATTTATCTCTAAATCTTTTATTACACACAGTACATGGAAATGGTTTATCTCCTGTATGGATCCAACGGTGCAATTTCAGCTGTGATTGATATCGGAAAATCTTTTCGCACTCAGTGCATTTAAAAACTTCCTGTACCATGTGGCTCTTTTGGTGTTTTCTTAGCTGCAATTTATTTTGGAATAAATCTTCACACTCAGTACATTTAAATGCTTTTTTCCCCATGTGGATCTCTTGGTGCTTTCTTAGATATGTTTTTTGACTGAAGTTTTTATCACATTCAAGACATTTAAATGGTTTTTCTCCCGTGTGTGTCCTCTGATGTATTTCCAGCGTTGATTTTTCTCTAAATCTTTTATTACAGTCAGGACATGGAAATGGTTTCTCACCAGTGTGGATCCTCTGATGCTTTTTCAGTTGTGATTTATATCTGAAACATTTATCACACTCACTACATTTAGATGTTTTCTGTTCCATGTGAACCTTTTGGTGCTCTCTCAGCTGCGATTTATCTTTGAATAAATCATCACACTCAGTACATGTAAATGATCTCTCTCCTGTGTGCTTTCTCCAGTGTATGCTTAGATTTTTTTTAAAACTGAAACTTTTACCACACTCACTACATAGAAATGGCTTCTCTCCTGTGTGACTTCTCCAGTGTATTCTCAAATACGTTTTGCGACTGAAGTCTTTGCCACACTCTTTACATGTAAATGGTTTCTCTCCTGAATGAGTCCTTTGATGGGTTTCCAGTGTTGATTTTTCTCTAAATCTTTTATCACACTCAGTACATGCATAGGGTCTCTCCCCCAGGTGGATCCTCCAATGTATTCTCAGAGATGCTTTCTGACTGAAACTTTTGCCACAGTCACTACATGGAAAGGGTTTCTCTCCTGTGTGGCACCTTTGATGTCGGCTCAGTTGTGATTTATCACTGAACAATTTATCACACTCAGTACATGGAAATTGCTTATATCCCATGTGCATCCTTTGGTGCTTTTTTAGCGTAGTTTTGTGACTGAAGCTTTTATCACAATCAGTACATTTAAATGGTCTCCCTCCTGAGTAGATTTTTTGGGCCAAAGTTACACGTGATTTCTTATCAATGCTTTCCCCACTGATGTCAAATAGAAAGGTTTTCTCCCTCTTCCCCTCTCGCTGGTGGAAATCAGAACTTGTTTCATCACAGGTATTACTTTGGCAGTGTTTCTCTGCTGTCAGGTAGCTCTGATGCTCGTGAATGTCTGCGATCGCTCTGTAATTTCTCTCAGATACAGTGCCTCCATCCAGTGACTCTCCTGCAGGCTCCTTATCTGCTTCCTGATGACACCTTCTAGTTTCTCCCCTCACAGTTCCCTGTGAAACAGTATCAGAACCAGGTCCTGGTTGTCTCGAGATCAGGCCCAGTTCCATAGAACATTCTTCTCGAGTCTCCTTACACTTCTCTTCCTGTGTGACTTCATTATCTGCTGGATATGAAACAAAGAAGAAGGTGTTAATCATGGACTGTTGACCATGTTGACCAACCTTTGTTAGGGTAACATAGGATGAACTCCTCTGCTGGCCGGACCCTCTTCCACCTCCCACCGTCAGCTGCCTGCACTATCATGACTTTTTCCTGCAGATGACGCAAACATCTGTAACTGAATAGAAGGTAGCATCATATAAACTAACCAATTTATTGAGGCATGAGCTTTTGAGGACAAGAATTCACTTTATAAATACAATGGAAATAGTAGAAAAATGAAAAAATATATATATTTGAAAAAATGTGGAAGTAGGGTTAAGGATTTGAAAATTGAGCGTCAACACTAAAAGTGTAAAATCTTACAACACCCCCTCATCAACCACATATCAATTAAGAGGGCAGAAATTGGCAACAGGAAAGAGCTGGCAGTGACCATTGCAGCTGGCCTGAAGGTAGCCAGTGAGCAATAAAGCAGCAGGCTAACAGCATGCTTGAGGTATCACCAGCTGAGGAGGGAATATGGCGCTCGCGTAGGGTACACTAGTGAGATCCCATCCCGAGTACTACCTTCAGGTCTGGAGGCCAAACCTTCATAAGGACATTGATTGGCTGGAAGTGCTAAGCTGAGCAGGGCCCAAGACATGAATCCTGCATAGTAAGGCTGACACTGTCCTGATGGGGGGAGGACAGTGAAAGTCGAACATTTAGCAGGATCCACAAAAGTGAAATGTTAGATCACGAGGCCACGATATGAAGGCGGAGACAGGAAATTCTCCTTTGCCGAGAGGGTGGTGGACGTCTGAAATACGCAAGCAGCAATTTAAACCCGTCTGGGACGCAATGGGAGAAGCATTTTTAGAGTAAGCCAGCTGGGTAGATGGTCTTGGGTCAAATCCGTCTCCTCCACAACAGCTAAAACCGTTCCAGCTCTCCCGGTGCGCGCACAGGCCACTCGCCTGTGTGTGTGATTCAGTATTTAAATTAGTCGGCCGGCGGTAGAAACGGGCAAAAGGAGGCGCTAGGGACACTAGTGCATCCCTAGCGCCTCCTTTTTGACAGGAGCGGCGGCTGTCAGCGGGTTTGACAGCCGACGCTCAATTTTGCCGGCGTTGGTTCTCGAGCCCGATGACAGGGGCTCGGAAACTGGATGCCGGCAAAATTGCGCGTCCGGTTTTCAATCCAATAGCCGCCGGCCGACTTCAAATTTTTTTTTTTTTTAACTTTTTTTACTCTTCGGGACCTCCGACTTAATATCGCCATGATATTAAGTCGGAGGGTGCACAGAAAAGCAGTTTTTACTGCTTTTCTGTGCACTTTCCCGGTGCCCGGAGAAATTAGCGCCTATCTTTGGGTCGGCGCTAATTTCTGAAAGCAAAATGTGTGGCTTGGCTGCACATTTTAGTTACTGAATTGCGCGGGAATACCTAATAGCGCCCTCAACATGCATTTGCATGTTGAGGGCGCTATTAGGTTCGGCGGATTGGATGTGCGTTTTCTGCCCCTTACTGAATAAGGAGTAAGGGAAAACGCGCGTCCAAGGACAGGTTAATGGTGTGCTGCGTCAGAGCGCACTGTACTGTATCGGCCTAAATGTGATTCAAGCTGTTAGCATTGTCGTTCTATATTAACTGTTTCTTTATTGTTACCCCGAAGCTCTAAGGTTAATCGCTGTTATAGTTGCTCCTCTGATTTTTAATGTATATCGTTGTTATAATTGTAAACCGCAGTGAAGGCCGACACCAATACTTCGGTATATAAAAACATACAAATAAAATAAATTGTACACAGTATTCAAGGTGGGGTCTCACCATGGAGCGATACAGAGGCATTATGACATTTTCCGTTTTATTTGTCCTTTATGAGGTTCTCTTCCGCTCCCCCGAAAGCTCAGCCTAGAAATGGATGGCCTACATTGTTTAGGATCCTTAAGCCTGCCCCTTAAAGATTCTTGCTCCCCCTCTACTTCGATCTTCCGGCAACCTCTGGAGCTTCCGGCAACCTCTGGAGCTTCCGGCAACCTCTGAAATCTTTTACCAAGTTTTCCAGTTCCTCGGCAAATAGCAAAACGGCCTTTGAAGGGCAACCTATTCAGGCAGGCTTTGCAGACTGAATCCGCAGACCCAGGAGCACGGCTGCCACTGGCACGGATGGGGGGGGGGGGGGTTATCCTAATTAGACATTACAGAGTCCCTGCCGCAAAGGCTGCTCCCAATTCTACCTGGGCGGCAGCCGAGCCCGCGTTCGTGGCTGCTTCCTCCAGGTTAATGCACCACTGCTGTAGCCGCCTCACTGGTGGCTCCAGCTGCATAACCCCCCACGTCCTGCTGCCTGCAGGGACAGGCGAGCCGTTTCGGAAGACCTCGTTAAGAGGGATACTAGCGTCCCGTCCTGCGCATCCCGGAAGGCCGGGCACTGGAAGAGCAGCTTCCTTTGTTACGGCTGCTACGGAGCCGTCTGGTTTTGGAACTTTAAAAATCCCGTTCCCGCTCCCCTTACTGAGGTGGATACAACTTACCTGTAATATGGCGGGCCCTCAGGGCTGCAGCTGGAGACTCATTTCTCTAATAGCTGAAAGGCGGGAGAAAGCTCGAGCCGGTTTCCTAATTCCTTGGAAGATCAGATTTCCTTCTCCTCTTACCTGGGCTCAGCGCTTAGCGGCTGAGTACAGAGACGGTCTCCAGCTACGGGGGGGGGAAGAGGGCTTTGACCGTCACTGCCGCGCTCGGCTTCCTGCACCCCCGCTGCCTTTCAGCTGCTTCAGCAGCAAAGTCCACGCCGGGAACCGGCTACCGGACCGAGGCACACGTCTGAGGGATCTTGGAAATCGCCTCAGGAATTCTCAACTGGGGGTGGGACCTTTAGGTATCACCGCAGGAGAGCGGGGCTCGATCTTTCGCCCAATTTAAAAGTAGAAATTCTTCTTCCAAAAGGTACAGCGATCCCCATAAGGAGAGCACATCAACATCTGCTAGGAGACGGAGAGATACTAGAGGGCCGAGGTCAGAGCAGGGGAGTATCTAAGGTGATGTCATCTCTGAAACCTGACTCAGTCTCCATCTGCTGGCAGGGGAGCACAATCCATTGGTCCTGAGTCCATTTGGCTACACGCCAGGAAAGCAGGACTTCTCCGACTAAGTGGTGGCCACTGAATATTTTGCTAAGTTCAGCGGCTGCCACTTAACTAGATAAGTCACTTATCCAGCTAAGTAAATAGCCAAATAGTCAATGGGCAGATTGAGGCAGGGCAACTTATCTGTTTCTCTAAACAGGAGAAGTGCCTGTATTCAGCCTTAACTGGTTAAGTTAACCGATTAGCAGGCCGATGCAGTAAAAGCTGCGGGAGAGCTCTGACTCGCCCACTATGAATCGCCCGCTCTCCTGTGCGCGAGATTCAGTATTTAAATTAGGGCCCGCGGTAAAAAGAGGCGCTAGGGTCACTAGCACGTCCCTAGTGCCTCTTTTTGGACAGGAGCGGCGGCTGTCAGCGGGTTTGACAGCCGACACTCAATTTTGCTGGCATCGGTTCTCAAACCCGCTGACAGCCACGGGTTCGGAAACCGGACGCTGGCAAAATTGAGCGTCCGGTTTTCAACCCGCGAGCTGATTTAAATTTTTTTTTTTTTTAATTTTTAATTATTTTTTACTTTCGGGACCTCCGACTTAATATCGCCATGATATTAAGTCGGAGGGTGCACAGAAAAGCAGTTTTTACTGCTTTTCTGTGCACCCTCCTTTGGGTGCCTTTGGGTAGGCGCTAATTTCTGAAAGTAAAACGTGCGGCTTGGCTGCACATTTTACTTACTGAAATCGCGCGCGAATACCTAATAGGGCCATCAACATGCATTTGCATGTTACGGGCGCTATTAGTTTCGGGGGGGTTGGACGCGCATTTTCGACCCCTTACTGAATAAGGGGTAACGCTAGCGCGTCGAAAACGCGGGTCCAAACGTGGGGTAACAGTGCGTTCCACCGGAGCGCACTGTACTGTATCGGCCCGTAAGTTAGATCTGCTCGACGGGAGCTCTGAAGTTATGCACAGATAACTGAGGTGGTTATATTCAGCAGCACAGTCGCGCTGCTGAATATCCTTTTTAAGTTATCCGGATAACTTAGATATCTTTGAGAACCGGGCCCAACAATTCCGTAGCGTTACTTGACATACGCAGCGCTGTACGAAAACACGCAAAAAAAAAAAAAAAAAAGACAGTCCCTGCTCCATAGAGCTTACAGTCAAATCCAGACAAACAATTGTTAGAATTAGTTAGCCAGGCTGAACCTGGACCAAAAGGCTTAGGATTTAAAAAAAAAAGTTTAAAAGGTGGGTTTTTAGATACGTTTTAACGAAGGCGAGCGAGGGAGCACGGCCCATCAGCTCAGGGAGTCTGTTCCAAGAACACGCTGCAGCCAGGTGGAAAGCACGGAGTCGGGAATCGGGGGGCAGAGGAGAAGGGCAAGGAGAGGAGGGACTCGCATGATGAGGGAGAGCGCACGAGGAGGGTGCAGGGAGAGATGAGAGAGGAGAGGCAGCGAGGAGCTGGGTGAAGAGACGGAGCCAATGCAGTGATGTGTGACGTGTGTGTGACGTGTGTGTGACGTGTGTCTGTGTGTGTCTCGATTTAAGGGGCAGAAAAGGTGGAAGAGACACACGGTGGTCCCACTGGGCTTCAGTCCTGACCGTCCCACTCCCATCCTAAGGCAGAGGGAGGCTGCGACGGGCACTTGTGTCTGGAATCCATTAGCATGGAGGAGACCCAGAAAAACGTTAACTCGGTCTCGGCGTCCACTAAAAACGCAGATCACTCAGTCCTTACCCAGGGAGCTCAGGGTCTCGTAATTCTCCTTCATCACCTCCCTATAAAGCTCCTTCTGCCCTTCATCTAAATACCCCCACTCCTCCTGGGAGAAAGAGACAGAGATGTCCTCAAACGTCACCAGCACCTGAAGCACAAACCAGAAACGCTCAGTGACACGTGGAGGGGCTCAGCGTGCATCAGATCTCAGCCGGATTTATCCTCCTAACGTTTTATCATGGAGGAGGGGATACCAGGACCCCTCTCCCCCGGGGATCTGCCAGACTGCTCCCCCCCCCCCCGATGTGCGTGCCCCCGAGAGCGAGCTTCCTCTGTGGACCGCGAGTCGCACGTCTAACGGTGAAAAGATTATTTAAACATCAGACGCACAGAGCACGGAAAGGCTGTGATCAGTGTCCCAGCGCTTCTCCCAAAGTCCCGGCCCTGAGGAACTTACACCGCCCCCCCCCCCCCCAAAGCCCCGCCCCTGAGGAACTTACACCCCCCCCAAAGTCCCACCCCTGAGGAACTTACACCGCCCCCCCCCCAAAGTCCCGCCCCTGAGGAACTTACACCGCCCCCCCCCCCCCAAAGTCCCCCCCCTGAGGAACTTACACCGCCCCCCCCCCCCCCAAAGTCCCGCCCCTGAGGAACTTACACCGCCCCCCCCCCCCAAAGTCCCGCCCTGAGGAACTCTACCACCCCCCCCAAAGTCCCACCCCTGAGGAACTTACACCGCCCCCCCCCAAAGTCCCCCCCCCGAGGAACTTACACCGCCCCCCCCCCAAAGTCCCACCCCTGAGGAACTTACACCGCCCCCCCCCCCAAAGTCCCGCCCCTGAGGAACTTACACCGCCCCCCCCCCCCAAAGTCCCGCCCCCTGAGGAACTTACACCCCCCCCCCCCCCCAAAGTCCCGCCCCTGAGGAACTTACACCGCCCCCCCCCCAAAGTCCCGCCCCTGAGGAACTTACACCGCCCCCCCCAAAGTCCCGCCCCTGAGGAACTTTACACCGCCCCGCCCCCAAGTCCCGCCCCTGAGGAACTTACACCGACCCCCCCCCCCCCAAAGTCCCGCCCCTGAGGAACTTACACCGCCCCTGAGGAACTTACACCGCCCCCCCCCAAAGTCCCACCCCTGAGGAACTTACACCGCCCCTCCCCCACCACCAATCACTTTCACCCCCCAGATATTTCAATCTTCCAAGGAAGCTCCCCAAAACCTGCGGCCAGAAGGCTGCTCAGCCCCATCTGATCCAACCACTGCCAATTACATGCGAGATGACAGAGTTATCAACATACCGAATGATGAACGTACAGGGATGAGCATCCTTATGAGGGAAGCGAATAGAGGTGAACACCCCAGGGCTCCGCAATGCGGGGACCTGCACCCCACGGGAGCTCTATCCCCAACTCTATAATCTGCAGAGTCCAGAGCTGTGCAGAGGTTGAATACTCCTGGGGCCCTCCCTGCACGGTCCCTGGGGTGGGGGATGGGATCAGTCCCAGGCTGCATCCCCTGCCCCCCTCCTGCCAGTCCCCTACCTGCTGAGCAGAAAGCCCTGCAGCCATTCTCCTGCCCCTTCTCCAGAGCAGGATTTCCAGCCCTGGCTCCCTCCCTGCACGGTCCCTGGGGTGGGGGATGGGATCAGTCCCAGGCTGCATCCCCTGCCCCCCTCCTGCCAGTCTCCTACCTGCTGAGCAGAAAGCCCTGCAGCCATTCTCCTGCCCCTTCTCCAGAGCAGGATTTCCAGCCCCGGCTCCCTCCCTGCACCGTCCCTGGGGTGGGGGGATGGGATCAGTCCCAGGCTGCATCCCCTGCCCCCTCCTGCCCCCCTCCTACCTGCTGAGCAGAAAGCCCTGCAGCCATTCTCCTGCCCCTTCTCCAGAGCAGGATTTCCAGCCCCGGCTCCCTCCCTGCACGGTCCCTGGGGTGGGGGATGGGATCAGTCCCAGGCTGCATCCCCTGCCCCCCTCCTGCCAGTCTCCTACCTGCTGAGCAGAAAGCCCTGCAGCCATTCTCCTGCCCCTTCTCCAGAGCAGGATTTCCAGCCCCAGCTCCCTCCCTGCACGGTCCCTGGGGTGGGGGATGGGATCAGTCCCAGGCTGCATCCCCTGCCCCCCTCCTGCCAGTCTCCTACCTGCTGAGCAGAAAGCCCTGCAGCCATTCTCCTGCCCCTTCTCCAGGGCAGGATTTCCAGCCCCGGCTCCCTCCCTGCACCGTCCCTGGGGTGGGGGATGGGATCAGTCCCAGGCTGCATCCCCTGCCCCCTCCTGCCAGTCTCCTACCTGCTGAGCAGAAAGCCCTGCAGCCATTCTCCTGCCCCTTCTCCAGGGCAGGATTTCCAGCCCCGGCTCCCTCCCTGCACCGTCCCTGGGGTGGGGGATGGGATCAGTCCCAGGCTGCATCCCCTGCTCCCTCCTGCCAGTCTCCTACCTGCTGAGCAGAAAGCCCTGCAGCCATTCTCCTGCCCCTTCTCCAGGGCAGGATTTCCAGCCCCGGCTCCCTCCCTGCACCGTCCCTGGGGTGGGGGATGGGATCAGTCCCAGGCTGCATCCCCTGCCCCCCTCCTGCCAGTCTCCTACCTGCTGAGCAGAAAGCCCTGCAGCCATTCTCCTGCCCCTTCTCCAGGGCAGGATTTCCAGCCCCGGCTCCCTCCCTGCACGGTCCCTGGGGTGGGGGATGGGATCAGTCCCAGGCTGCATCCCCTGCCCCCCTCCTGCCAGTCTCCTACCTGCTGAGCAGAAAGCCCTGCAGCCATTCTCCTGCCCCTTCTCCAGAGCAGGATCTCCAGCCCCGGCTCCCTCCCTGCACGGTCCCTGGGGTGGGGGATGGGATCAGTCCCAGGCTGCATCCCCTGCCCCCCTCCTGCCAGTCTCCTACCTGCTGAGCAGAAAGCCCTGCAGCCATTCTCCTGACCCTTCTCCAGAGCAGGATTTCCGGTTCCCAGCCCGGGGAGGGGAGGTGTTCAGGATTTTGCCAGCTATTGGTTGCAGGGTCTTGCTTTCCTCCCCCTGCCATAGCGGGTCAGCCAATCAGAGCTCCCGCCAGCACTGGACTACACTTCCCACAATTCCCTGTCCCTTTATGAAGAATCAAGGTATCAAATTCAAGAACCAGGAAGTCGGATTTGAACCCACGACTCCATCAGGAGTCCCAAACACAAATCACAGAGAAGAAGGAAACCTTCAGATCAGCTCCTCTGACCTCTCAGCCATGGAGGCACCGTCCCTGTCCCTTCATGATGAGAAAAGGCACCGCAGCACTACATTTCCCGGAGTCCTTATGCACAGGTAACGGAAGTTCTTCCATTGGTGATGTCACTTCCTGTTGGAGGGGGGGAGCCGTGCTGAGAGCCGGCAACATTGGAGAGAATCTGAGCGCGCTCAGCAAGCAGAGGGCAAAGCTGCAGCCACCCCAGGGAGGGAGCCGGGGCAGGACATCCTGCTCTGGAGAAGGGGCAGGAGAATGGCTGCAGGGCTTTCTGCTCAGCAGGTAGGAGACTGGCAGGAGGGGGCAGGGGATGCAGCCTGGGACTGATCTCATCCCCCACCCCAGGGACCGGTGCAGGGAGGGAGCCGGGGCTGAAAATCCTGCTCTGGAGAAGGGGCAGGAGAATGGCTGCAGGGCTTTCTGCTCAGCAGGTAGGAGGGGGGCAGGAGGGGGGCAGGGGATGCAGCCTGGGACTGATCCCATCCCCCACCCCAGGGACCGGTGCAGGGAGGGAGCCGGGGCTGGAAATCCTGCTCTGGAGAAGGGGCAGGAGAATGGCTGCAGGGCTTTCTGCTCAGCAGGTAGGAGACTGGCAGGAGGGGGCAGGGGATGCAGCCTGGGACTGATCCCATCCCCCACCCCGGGGACGGTGCAGGGAGGGAGCCGGGGCTGGAAATCCTGCTCTGGAGAAGGGGCAGGAGAATGGCTGCAGGGCTTTCTGCTCAGCAGGTAGGAGGGGGGCAGGGGATGCAGCCTGGGACTGATCCCATCCCCCACCCCAGGGACCGTGCAGGGAGGGAGCCGGGGCTGGAAGTCCTGCTCTGGAGAAGGGTCAGGAGAATGGCTGCAGGGCTTTCTGCTCAGCAGGTAGGAGACTGGCAGGAGGGGGCAGGGGATGCAGCCTGGGACTGATCCCATCCCTCCCACCCCAGGGACCGTGCAGGGAGGGAGCCGGGGCTGGAAATCCTGCTCTGGAGAAGGGGCAGGAGAATGGCTGCAGGGCTTTCTGCTCAGCAGGTAGGAGACTGGCAGGAGGGGGGCAGGGGATGCAGCCTGGGACTGATCCCATCCCCCACCCCAGGGACCGTGCAGGGAGTGAGTCGGGGCTGGAAATCCTGCTCTGGAGATGGATGATGTGGGAAGGGAAAAGGGAGGGCAGGGAGGTAGAAGATCCTGGATGTGTATATACAGTATAGTATTAAGACCTCTCTGCAGAATTTAATTCCTGGTTCAGTGCCTGAGAGATTCCCGCAGGTGAATCCTCTGTGTCTCTTTCAGGTTTTCTGCCATTCTTTTACTGTCTTGCCTCTTTCCATCCAGTAAGCAAATCTATAAGTCCACCCTTTTTGCAAAGAAATATTTTTGTTGTTCTGAGTCTCTTGCAGTGTAGGGTTGCACGCTGTCCAGTTTCATGGAGAAAAATAAAGGTTAACTAAAATAAAATAAATCCCTTATTGTCCATGCAAGACCAGTGTGGGGGGGCCATGTCCCCCCACACTGGTGGGGGGACATGGCCCCCCACCAGTGTGGGGGGCCATAGCTCAGTGCCGACTTCACTCCACCGAGGAACGCCTGGGCCTGCCTTCGGCTCCTCAGTACTTCCACTACTGGTGCGGCAGAGGAAGAAGCTGGGCTCTGGCAGAAGACGGCCCTGGGGGCCGAAGCCAGGGCTGAGCTGAGAGCAGGCTTTTTGGATGGGATGACACTCGTGTGCTGGCTGGCTCTTCCTTCCCTCTCCGATCTGGCGTTCCTCCCTTCTCTACGGCGGACTTCCGCCTGCATGGAGATAAATAATCGACATCCTCGGCAGGTATTTCGCCCAAATCAATCTGGCAGAGTGTTGAGCTGACACCAGAAACCGAGATAATTGAGACTTTTTAGCAAAAATGAATTCACCATCATCATCATCGTCCCCAGTAAACCCTTCTCCGACTGTGTTGCTCAGACCTTTAGGAGAAGATGTCAGTGAAACAGTCGCCGATATTGGTTTATCTACCCCACTCATCTGGTGACTTTCCTCGTTGCCTGAAACAGGCGTCCACCCAGCCTTTATTAAAAGGAGGGAGGGTTATCGTTTAAGACCACAGTCGGATGATAGAAAACGATCCAAGTGTATTAGCAAATCATAGGCCAATCTCGTCTTTGCCAGCCCTGGCGAAAATAACAGAATCTGTGGTCTCAACCCAGTTGACGGCTTTTGTTGAAGAAAACGCGATAATTGATCGTTTTCAACTTGGTTTCGGAAGACTGCATAATCCAGAAGCTTTGCTATCGTCGCGTTTTGACAACAGTGATCCGGGACTTCGATATCGGCAGAGAATATGCTCCGGTTCTTTTAGATTACCTCTGCTGCCTTTGACGCACCTGGATCACTGAATCTTGCTATCACGTTTAAACTCCTTGGGCATTTCAGGAACCTCCATAAGTGCTTCACTCCTTTTCTATCTGATAGATCCCAGCAAGTCAGGTTGGGGAACCTGGGCCAACAGGAATGCCGCGAGGATCTGCCTTGCCTGCTCCTTTATTCAGTATGCATCTTGCGGCAATTTGGAGAAAAACCAGGCTGAGAGCCACGGCCCAACCCCTCTAATGCTCCAGAAGTCCTGGCCTCTAGCTCGGGAGAAGGCACACTCTGCGTGGCTGCAGTCGAGCTAAGGCCCATTAGCTGATGTGAGCAAGGGAGGGAGAATCTAGTAGCCCTGAAGTGCCAGGGAAGCGAATCGGATTTGGTCGGGGACAGAAACCCCCCTTACAGGACATGACATAGCCGCACACTTGGCTGATGTTCTTGTACAGACATGTTTTGAGTGGATATCTCTTCTGGCAGAAGCAACCTCTGTCCTTCCAGGTGGCAGGTGAGGCACATCTGGGAGTAGATTCAGATCAGCTCGGTGAAGCTCCAAGACAAACAAAAATTCTTTAGTCAAAAAAAAAAAAAGAGAGAGAGAGAGAAAGCAGAAGCCTGGGGGGGTTTGAATGTCATGATAGAACCATGACCAACATCTAGTATCCTGTATGTGTTCCTGCCTGGAGGTTCCTGCCTGGAGGTTCCTTGGACTGAGATCTGAAAGTGCACGTAGGGGGTGCTCCTTCAGCACTTCTCCCGCCCAGAGGGATTCTTCTCCAGATGATCCCATCCATTCCTTTTCACAGTCTTGAACTGTTGAAAGAACCAGGCTACGTAGTCAGGATTCTTAGTTTCAGGGGTTACTGGCCATGGTGGTGCGAAAGGGGACATGTGGCAGACCTGACTTCGAGTTTGGAGGTCCAGTTTAAGGAGGAGAAGACAATGTGTCCCATTGAAGGACCTGTTCGATCTTGCCCTTCCACCAGAGATCATCGGGATGAAGGCAGAATCCGCAAATCTCACAGAGGGGCAGAGACTGGCTCTAGCTTTTTATACAGTCAAGGGACACAGTCACAGAAGCACTCTCGCCACTGGCTCAGATGGGACACTTTCTTCCCTGGAGTCAAGAATGCAGGTTCTCTGCCGCAGGAGGTCTCCTCAGCTTGGAAGCGGAGCTTCGTTTTCAAGGGCTCTGGTCTCCCTTCCCTCAAGTCTTGTTGAGTTGAGTCTCTTGCTAGTCTTCTTGATGGCCTTTGCTAATTTGAAAGGAAAGAATATCTCTGTACCCAATATTCCCTCTTTTTGAAGGGTAATGTTTCATGTCTATTAAAATCAGGCTTTCCTCACTTATGAAGGAGAAAACATTGGCCAATAAAGGCGAGAAAAGTCACAGCCATTCTCTAGTTCATTTGAGATGCTTGTAGGTTACCAGTTTTCTTTTTAGATAGGTCTTTAATGTACTCTGTTAAAGTACAGTGGTTTCGAAGGCATTGATTTCAGGAGCAATCAAGGAGATGAATGTTTCGGCCTGCTCCAGCAAACGTTTACAGGTCCCAGAAGGTTGGCGAGCCCACTCGACCAGGGGCTAAGAATCTTCTCAGGCTGAGTCTTTCCAGTGGATAATGGAAGAGCAATGCCCTTGCCTCCAATGCATCTCTGCCCTAAGCATCTCAGTGGGGAGAGGCTACCCCTTGAGCTTGAGGCTCCTGCCCGGTCTAGGTGGAGCTTTGGTGCAACTGGACTGGTCTGGCATGGATGATAAGGTAGGTGAAATTTTAAACTCGCCTGTTAATTTCCTTTCCTTTAGTCCTGCCAGACCAGTACAGAGCCCACCCAGGGAAGCTGTGGAGATCAAAGGCTCTGTCAGACAAGTTCATAAAAGTTCCTCCACCAATATATACCTTCACCTTAAACCCTTAATAAGAAGCTTCGTATTTTACTCAGCTTAATTCACACTTATCTTCAAATAGACAGTCCCGATGTGGTAGCCACATTTGATGTGCAATCTGATATTCAGGGAATCCAATATTCAAAGCAATCTACTGATGGTCCAACCCAGAGGATTTTAAAAAAATGTTTTTCATGTGATCTGAGTATAACACGAAGCTCATTAAAGGTTTACGGTGTAGCTATATATATATATTGTTTGACGAAGTTCAATCATCGCTTACCTACGGTGGT
Organism: Rhinatrema bivittatum; assembly: GCF_901001135.1. Classification (NCBI taxonomy): domain Eukaryota; kingdom Metazoa; phylum Chordata; class Amphibia; order Gymnophiona; family Rhinatrematidae; genus Rhinatrema; species Rhinatrema bivittatum. The sequence goes on from NC_042616.1 coordinate 5,986,215, forward strand.
TGTGTTTTCTAAAGTTCAGAAAACACAACAGTAATTAAGTTGTTGCCCACTCTGAAGGTAGTTGGCCTAATCATGACCTTGGTGTAGGGATTGTCTGATTCCTTGGTTAATGACCATAGAGTGAAGTTTCTTCGCTGCATCAGGTTTTTGGTTGTGGTGGTGATTTGGTAATTTAAATCAAACAATTGCCTTTGGTTGTCTTAGCTTTTGACATCAGATACTGAAGAACCAAAGGCAGCACCAGACCCCCCTCTAAGGGGAGTGAAGTCAGCTTTGAGCTTTTTTTTCCCCTCTGTCTCCATCTGCTGGCAGGAGGAGAGCATAACCCACTGGTCTGAACTGGTTGTTTGGCCGGACGAAAGGAAACGAACAGGTAAGTTTAGATTTCACCATGTATAAGGTGCTACCTTTTATTGGACTAACTTAATATATTTCTTGACTAGTTTTTGGAAATTAATTCTCCCTTCCTTGGGTCAGAATAGAATGAGCAAAAGATGACGTTACCAGAAAGAGAGGAGTCGGGAGGGGAGAAGCTAGGGGAAGAGAGGGAGGGATGAAGGGGGGGGGGAGGGAGTGAGGGGAGAAGGGGATTAAGGAGGAGGGAAGGACACTGTAGTGGAAGAAACATGTTTGGAGATTTCTGTTTTTCTTTGAAATCACAATGTGAGTAAAAGAGCTTTGTGGCCGCAGAAACCTGTTCTAAGTGTAAAGGGCACTTACGTTGAAAGTGTGGCTGTCAGAGAGCTGATTGTGCCCCTCTGCAGCTCCACTCTTCTGGTGCTCCTCGGCTGAAAGCTCGCCTGCTCTTCTAGCCGGATTGTGAGGAGATGTTTGCAGAGGAGCATTGGCCGTTACTTTTGCTTCGAAAACGACAGAAAAGGTCCTGTGGATGTTTGCCGCCGGCCGGGCAGTTTTATAGTTTGCCCCCCCCCCCCCCGGCTCGCACAGCTCTCCCTGCCCGGTTAGGATTTGGCACAGCGGGTTTCAGTATAACGGAACCAGATCTTCCCGATGCTCCGGGTCGTCGCCTCTCGACCAGGGACACGTGGAAGCCTCTCTGGTGTTACACGGCCGTGGAGGAAGGGAGCCCGGACCGCAGGGGACAACCGGCTGCCACTGCCCCGGGAAAAGTCGGCCTCGCTTTACATTGCTGATCTCCCCTGCCTTCTGCATCGCGAGGGGGAGGGGGCAGATAGAGGGAGCAGGCAGGACCGGGCCAGTGAGTAGTCTGTGCTTCCTTTCCCTGCAGCAGCTGCCGCTGCCACCTCCTGTCTCCCTATTGCATGAGCTTCCTGATTGGAAAGGCAGAGCTGCATGGGGTAGGAGTATGAGGTGCACTCTCACTGGCCCCTTGGCCAGTCGTCTCTTGGGAAGAATGTTGTGGGGTGTGTGTGTGTTGGGGTTCAGGGTGTCGTAGAGTTGTGTGTTTGGTGGTGGATGGGTGTATGAAGGTTGGTTGGGTCTGTGTGTGCAGCTGGATCAGTTGGCGCAGGGGCTGACTGTGGGTGTGTTGGGGTTCAGGGTGTCGTACAGTTGTGGGTTTGGTGGTGGATGGGTGTATGAAGGTTGGTTGGGTCTGTATGTGCATCTGGATCAGTTGGTGCTGGGGGTGACTGTGTGTGTGTATGGAAGTGAGAGTGTGGTGTGAAGGGTTTGGGCATTGGGTGTGAGTATGAGTGAGTGAGCAGGTGGAGTTTGAGTGACTGGGTGGCCAGGATATGATTGAGTAATGATAGATTGATGTTCCCATGGTCAGTTGTCTCTTGGGCAGTGTTGTGGTGTGTATGTGTGTTGGGGTTTGGGGTGTCGTAGTGTCGTAGAGTTGCGTGTTTGGTGGTGGAAGGGTGTATGAAGGTTGGTTGGGTCTGTGTGTACATCTGGATCATGAAAGTGAGAGAGTGGTGTGAAGGGTTTGGGCATTGGGTGTGAGTATGAGTGAGCGAGCAGATGGAGTTTGAGTGACTGAGTACTTGACAGATTGATGTCCCCATGGCTTTTGACGTTCCCTTAGAGAGCCCCTCTCCCCGGTTTCTCCTGTCATATTATTTTCTCCGTCCCCTCTCTGCTTCTCCAACAGTTTCCCACTCCTCGCGCCCCCTTTATTATCCCCCCCTCACCCCAGAGGATTTGGTTTTCTGTAACAGTGATGGTGTCTGGTTGCCAGGTCTCCAGCTTGCGCGGAGTGTCCTTTGGTAGCCACCGTGGCAAACGTTTGCCCACATCCCTGAATGCCATTCTTGTAGTCCTCTTCCATGGCTCACAGACCCTGGCTTCCCTGTGAACTGAGCTGCACATAACGGGCCTTGTGGCCTGCGGCTCGGCCACACCTATGGCACTGGCCATGTGTTAGGCTACGACCGAAGGACACCATGACAGATGGCCTAGTATATTGCAGATACTTTGTGCATGTTATAAAATGTTGTGTTAAATACAGACACATCTCAGGGCTGTACTCTACATACCTCTGTTTAAGTGTGCCGAAAACACTCCCTGTACTATAGTTTTGGTCATTTTGATGTGGGTGGGGCAGTGTCATCTTGTAATATTCCCTTCTCCCCCGATCTCTCCTTGAGGTGAGAGCCATTAACTAACGTAGGACGTCCGGCACCCCCTCCATTCCTCCTCGGCTCCAGACTGGTGTCATGTTGTTGGGGAAGAGACCAAGCAACCCCAGCACACCTGCCTTCAGGTATCCCTCGTCATGCCTGGTTCTGCCACGCCATTGTCGCTTCCTGTTCGGCTTGCTCGGACTTCAGCGGTTGCCCGTGTCCGGCGCGGGCTTAGGGTGGTTATTTGGCAGCTGGAGCTGATGTTTCCATTGGCGTTTAATGTCACAATGAGACGCACAGAGAGTGTTCCTTGTGAATTTTTGGGGGAACCTGGCGCGGTGCACAAGATCTCCTCCCTCGTACTGACGAATGCCTTTTCTGGTTTTGTGTTTCAGGCGCGGGTGACGTTTGAGGACATCGCTGTCCACTTCTCCCAGGAGGAGTGGGGGTATTTGGATGAGGGGCAGAAGGAGCTGTACTGGGAGGTGATGAAGGAGAATCACGAGACCCTGTTTTCCTTAGGTAGGTATTGCGTTACCTGCATTCTTAGCAGACCCCCGGGGGCTTATTCGTGACAGCTCCGTGGGTCCTTCTCCAACTCTCAACGTAATCTTGGAAGGGTGCCAGCCCTCCCTCTGCCTTAGGATGGGTGCAGGAGGGTGAGGAGGACTGGGGAGCGGCGTTGCCACCAATCCTGTGCCTCCTTCCAGGTTTCTCCCCTTGGGGGATCAGCGACGGCTCCGAGCAGCAGTGCGGCAGAACCTGGGGACCAGAGAAAGGAGCAAATGATTTATGGAGGGGGCTCCCCAAGTGCACTACCCGACCCTGCCCTGCGGAAATGTTTCATGGACCTGAGAAAAATCATTGGGAACCCGTCAGCCATCTCCAGAGTCGCACAATGTCCCAGAAACCTTAAAGGTCTGAACGGACAACTTAAACCAGCCGCCCTGCATGAAAAGAGTCATGTCCTGTGCGGGCCTAGCGCAGATCCCTGCGCTGCCCTGTGCTCTGTGGCCCTGGGAGGAGTTCAGGGGAAAAAAAAAACACCCTGTGGGTCAGGGATGGGGCCACGGGGGTGGGGAGGGAGAGGCAGGAGCAGGAGGGGATCGGGGGGGGAGAAGGCCTCGTCTGGAGGATTGTGATCAGTTCTGGAGGCCGGGCCTCCAAAAGGTTATAAATCGGTGTGAGGGGGTCCGGGCTAGGCCCACCAAAACCATGCAAAGTTTACATTGTAACCCTTATTATTATTATTTCAACATTGACACAGCACCAGGAGAAGCCTCATGGATAATAGAGCAGGGGCCTACGACCCAGGGAACCCAGGGTTCAAATCCCCCCCCCCCCGCCCCCCCTCCGTTGCCTCAGGTACAAACTTAGATTGTGAGCCCTTGGTTGACTGCCCCCCTCAACCAAAAAGTGGGGGGTGCCTGAGCCATTTTACCCAGTGTCTCGGTCAATGTCGGTGGCCTGCGCCGGCGTTCCCAGGTATCGGGGTTCGATTCCCGGCTCGGAGCTTTGGTTTCTTTGCTTCGTCTGCCGGGAGCACCTGTCATTGCACAACAGCGACACCTAGTGGCCAGATTGAGGGCTCACAACTGTTTATTTGATATCACCCTTCACATTTATTTGTTTAAAATACCTTTATGGCCTGCCTCCCGCAGCACCAGCCATCCTAAGCAAACAACAGAATCACATAAATAATATAAAACAATCATAAAATAACTTGCAAGCATAATAAATGTTCTTGAACACAATTAATGTAAATCGAGTTGTAAGTCTACTCAAAGAAAGGGTGGCTCGTTTTTCTTTTTCTAAAAAGCTTAAGATGCATTGCAGCTGGAATTTCTGTAGGTGAAACTGTTCATGAAACAGGACTAATGACAGATCGAGTTTGTTGACATGAAGACACAAGTGTTCACTTCTTTGATGGATAATGTTACAAGTAAACCTCTGAGAGCGCAATAACATCAAAGCAAGTTTAAAAAAAAACCAAACAAACCTCTAAACTCGCCTCTCTCCACTCTGGACATGGTTAAAAAAAAAGTCTGCATCTTTCCCCACAGTAACAGTAAACAGCTCCCTGCCTCAATCTGCGCTTCCTCACAAGTTCTCGCTCTACAAGGACTACAACTCCCCCTCTGGTTTCTGGCTCGCCTCATGTATTGAGTGCGGAGCCATGATTTTCAGTGTCTCTGTAAAGGAGTTTGAGCCCTCCCTCCTTCCCTAACACCAGCGAACAGGCAGGAAACCAAACCTGCTTGCCCCTACGTCTAGTTAGCAGCACCTCGTCTGCTCCGCTCCGCAGAGCTTCCTTATAGAAAGGCCCCAGGGGGAATCCATCACTCGCACCTCTAGAAGCAGTAGGGAGAGCCCGGAGAAGCCTGACTTTGGGATTGGCCTCCACCACGATAAGTTTGCTGAAGAAGGCAACAGCTGCTTGTGTTACAGACTTGAGTACATGCTCCACTCGTAACCTGTTCAAACCTTTTGTGTCCTGACGGCAAAGAAAAGAAAAATCCGATGGACAACAGGAGACGGGACTGTGTGTGTGTCCAGCTCTCTGTCTGCCTTTGTTGCCTTGGACCAAGCTGCTGGGGGGAGCGGTCACCAACCTACCGCAGCCTCTTGCCCCCTCTCATTGTTAAGCAATGGGGGATTTTTTGGGAGGGCCTATCCTCTGAAAAGACCGACCTGACGTTTCTGGCTTTCAATCTGGTGCAAGACATTCCCATTTCTTGCCAATTTTGGTAACCTTCTGTCCCTTCGGCAGAGAGTTATTCCCCCCCCCCCCCCCCCCAGACTGACCGATAGGCCCGGACCCCTTTTACACGATTCGTTCTAATATAGACTTGTACAAGAGGGTGGTGAGATTCTTCTGTTACATGTTGAATGCATGCTGTGGGGCGGGATGGTTTTTCCACTTGTTTCGGTACATATCTAACCCCTGAAAAAAAGGTTCTGGGAGGTGCAATTCCCTATTGAACAAAGCACTTGCCCACAGTAGATGAATATCGGTCGGTCTCTTGGATTTTGCAGGGTGGTTAGGTGTCAAAACCCCGCGCCTTGCCTGAAGTATTGTAATCATCGGTCCATAATCCTGGAGATGTTGGTTTTCTGAACTGCTGCAAGTTCACATCAAACTGAATCAAATAAAACTCTTAACGTCAACGTGGGACTTAATTCAGCAGAAGCGATCTTCTTTCCTAAGAAAATCTCCTCCTGTGCAGACACGAATCCCATGCTCAGTGTCCGGGTGGCTGGTGTCCGACATGACACTTGTTTCGTGCAGGGACAGGAAACTCGTTACAACTAGAGACAAATAAATGTTCATTCATGTGTTGCAGCCGAAGGCCGAGGTAGCTATGTTTCTGCACGAGTTCATCCCATCAGCAGTGAGTCTACGGGACGTCGCTGCTATTAAACGCCGGCCGTGGTCAAGTAGGATTATGCAAATTGTTTGAATTTTTGTGGTTATCAGCCTAGTTTTAAATGTATTTTACCTGTACTACAGTTGTTATTTTTCTGTCCATTCTATCTGTAGGTATTTCAGTTCTATTTGATTATGAAAGAGGTTTTATATTGCGATAATCATGATATGTTTTATGTTTTTCGATGACTGGTTTTGTGAGCCACCTTGAGTGAATCTGTTTCTAAATGTGGTGTAGAAGATCAGTAAATACATGAATGAAGTGCATCATGTGGGAAGGATCTCCCTGCAGGTCGGCAGTTCCAGCGGTCACCCAAACCCCTGCCTGCTTATAACCAGCGAAGCTTGGTGTTGTCTTCGTGTAGCGCCATGGATACCTCTGTACAATGATGTCTCTTTCCCCATCAAATCTATTATTGCTATGCCTTCACGCACCTTTCTTTTTGATTTCCAAATGGAAACTTATTCCATGTGCATTTACACTGGTGATTTGTGTGGATGGAGGATTGGAGGTGAATCTGTATAAAATCCAAATCTGCAGGTACTGCTTACACCCCTACCACACAGGAGAATGCCTGTCTATTGCTTGGATAAGAGTAAGCTGGCAATATATGGGGCCCAGGTCAGTCTGCCCAGCTGGATCACTCTGCAAATGGTTCTCCCATTGTGTCCCAAGGGTGTTGAAATTTTTCTACACTTCGGGATACTCTCACCTCTGCTACTTGCTTATTCCAGACATCCACCACCGTCTCAGCAAAGGAGGATTTCCTTTCTCCACTTTTATGTCATGGGGTCTTGATCTTATATTTCATTTTTATGGAAAACACCATATTTTACTGTATCCTGTTAAATATTTGACTGTTTCTATCATGTCCCCTTTCCCTGAGTGAATCTCTTTTTTTTTTTTTTTTTTTTAGCAACTTAAGCCTGGCTAGAGGATTGGTGTTGCAGACCCTGTAGTAGAAGATTAGCCCAGTGAATATGTAAATGGTCAGAAGGGGTCACTTTTAGCTACCACAAAACATTTCATGTCTCTGCTACTAACATAAAGGAAATAGTCACTTATGCACAGCAGCGAAAGAAAGGGAGTTGGGGTTGAACATGAATATGTTAGACAGATCTAAGTTTAGCTGGATCAGAAGTCCTATGAAATTACATGGGACATGTGGTGGACAGAACCACAGCAATGATACCTGGGGGGGTGGAGCAAAAGTTGCTGAAAAAAGGCTGTGAGAACAAAATAACGTGTGGCAATGACTGGGGCCGATCCTGACCTAGCCAGGCATCCCCTGGAGTCGGATGAGTCATTCATGTATCTAGAACTGGCTAGAGCTACTTAGCAACCAAAAGGGTATCCACTCATGAACTGGATACTGACAACGACAAGCTAAGCTCTGCCCACAACAACATGTAAAAGCAGCAGCATGGCGGCCCAAACCAGGAACATCATAAAGGCAACAGCGAGTCCCCAGTACCAAAGACATTGCAGAGAGTCCCTGCAGCAAAGAGGCACATCCTGCTAAAGACTTTTCCAGTTGGCCAAAAGACATCTGATACAACTAAATTTCAGGTAATACAGATCTTAGATGGGTTTAGATATTTCTCTGACCAGCTTCACAGGGTAAGCAATGAATGTGGTGAACTTGTACAATAAAATTTACATGGATTCCATTATTTTTTTTTCCTCTTCATTTTGGATCTGCTAAAGCGGGGTCTGAAGTTGGAGGAAAGGATCCCTAGGGGCCCCAGCTTACATTTTGAACAGTGGGCTAAGAGGCCAGGGTTCAAAGCCCACTGATGCTCCTGTGATCTTGGGTAAATCACTTCACCCTCCATTATCTCAGATTGCGAGCTTTCTGGGGACAGGGAATGCAACTCACCTTGAGCTACCAATGAAAAGGTGTGAACTAAATCTAAACAAATAAGTATTTTTAGAATCTCTTCTCTGTACCACTTCCACCCTCTCAATGTCCTTATGAAAGTTTGGCATCCAGAACTGAACAATGTACTCAGGGTGGGGTCTCACTACTGATCTATGCAAGGGCCATTTTCCTAGCGTGTAGCCAGATGGACTCAGGACCAGTGGGTTATGTGCTCTTCTTCAGATTTCAAAGCTGACGTCACTCTAGATATACCCCTGCAGTGACCTCAGCTCTTCAGTATCTCTCCGTCTCCTAGCATATGCGGACACTATCCCACACACTAGCACAGTATTAGGAAAATTACAGCAAGATGACAAAAGATACCTTAAAGAAGATCGAGCCCTGCTCTCCTGTGGTGATACCTAAGGGTCCCTCTCCCAGTTGAGAATTCCTGAGGTGATTTCTGATATCCCTCAGAGGCTTGCCTTGGTCCGATAGCCGATTCCCAGCGTGGACTTAGCCCCCAGAGTGGCTGAAAGGTAGCGGGAACATAACCGAGCGCGATGGTGAAGGTAAAACCCTCTGCCCCTGCAGCTGGAGACCATCTGGCACACGATCGGTAAGCGCCGCGACCAGGTAAGCAGAAAACTTTAAATTCAGGTCTCCAGAGTTCGGATTGCCATACTGATTCCTCCGTCCGGCGAGGTAACAAGGGAACACCGGTCGGGTTGAGCAGTCCTTGTTGGGCTAGGCCTCGATCTGGTGCAAGGGTCCACACATGTGGAGACCCTTGGGCTCCATCTTCCCTTCTCGACCGGCAGTACACGCGGGGCAGGCCGGGCGGCCGTTGCGCCTAACTTGTGAGCATCTAGTACAGACGCGCGCACAGCTGAGCGCACTCCGTGCACATAACTACACGCACAGCCGTGCTTACAATGACACGCGTGCATTGAAGCTCATTATCTGTGCACCTAGACGTAGAGGCAATGGCACCAGCATTAAAGAAGGCACAATCTTTGCACAGCCTGCCACATAAGAGCTGCGCAGCCTGAACTGGCGTCCTGCCTGTGTCAGTATTGTGAAGAAGCCCAGGGGGATCCAAAGCCTGGTCCCTCACTGTCTGAGGATGGTTCCAGAACTCCTACATACGATAGCTCCCCGGACCTATGCAACTCCAAGATGGCTTCTTCACAAGAGGGCACCTCAGGGGCCCCTACTTTGACTCCCCCTGGGATTAATATGGACCCAAGGACCTTTTCCTGGTTAGAATTTTTCCAAGGACTACAAGCCTTCGTTCAGGCACAGTCAGCCCCGGCTGTGTCCCGAGCTCAACCCCTGCTGGAAGCACAAGATCCTCCCAGCCCTACTCAAATGCCTTGAGACCTGCCTCGGCTAACCCAGAATTTCCCTAACAGGGACCTGGACACCTCCATGGAAGAAGGAGAAATCCCTCCAGGCCTGGAACCATACCAACCCATGCTTTGCTTTTTCCACAGGGATGAATTACCAGCCCTGGTTTCCCAGACTCTGAAGATGCTGGGTATTCCAGGCATGGACCCTTTGGCGGAACCAAAGAAGAACCCCCATCCTGGTGTCCCTTCGTAAAGCCTCATGCTACTTCCCAATGATGAAAGCCATCCAGGAACTGATTGACCTGGAATGGGATGCCGCGGGGGTCAGCTTTAAAGGGGGTCGGGCCTTGGAAGCCTTTTACCCTCTGGAGCCAGCAACCAAGGAATGTCTGCATTTTCTGAAAGCGGACGCCATGGTCTGTGCCGTCTCAAAGCGAACAACCATTCCCGTTGAGGGAGGGGCTGCATTGAAGGATACTCGGGATAGACGATTGGAATCCATTCTTAAGTAGACCTTCGACCCAACAGCAATGACACTGCAGATTGCTTCCTGCTGCGCACTGGTGGCACGTTCCTGCTTACTCCTGCAGCAGTCTTCCTGACGGACGCAATCTCCGATCTGGTGCGTACCTCAACCTCTTTAGTGTAGACAGATGGACTCAGCTTTCTGCCCTCAGCTGCCGCATGAGTGTCAATAGTTCTCCTGTGGGCTCTGGATCCCAAGGGATTACTGGTAAGTGTTCATCCAGTCCCTAGATTGGGGTATCTAGATTTTTAAGTGAGTTCAGTGTTTCTTGTTGGTTGAGTTCAGTTATGGTTGCCTGTTTTTAATCAAGTTTTTTTTCTAGACTGTCTACAGTGGCTTTTGCAGAGAATACTGGCAGGCTGGGGTCACTGCTGGAGTATATGTACTGTGACGTTAGCTTGCTCCACCTCCCTGCTGGCAGGGGAGCATAAACCCACTGGTCCTGAATCCATCTGTCTGCTATAAGGAAAACAAAATTATCAGGTAAGTAATTTCTCCATTTTCCTTGGTCACTTATACATGATTAATGCTTTCTTCTTAAATCCAGTAGATAATGAACTCACACTGGGAAAGATGAAGGAGGAAATGCAGGAAGAGAAGAGGGAGGAGAATCGAGAAGAATGTTCTGTGAAACTGGGACTGACCCTGAGACCATCAGGAAATGGTTCTGATAATATTTCCCAGGTGACTGAGAGGGGAGAAACTAGGAGAAGTCATAAAGAATCTGTAAAGAAGGCGAGAGATCCTGCAGGAGACTCACCAGATGAAATAATTAAATGGGAAAGAAGTGGCAGGGAGCTGACAAACCTCTCTGGGCACCAGAGATGCCCGAGAGCAGAGGGACCCTTCCAAAATAATAGTGATCAAATAACTTCTGACCTCCTCCAGAGACACCCGAGAGCAGAGGGACCCATCCAAAATAATAACCGTGATCAAATGACTTCTGATCTCCTCCAGAGACACCCGAGAGCAGAGGGACCCTTCCAAAATAATAACAGTGATCAAATGACTTCTGACCTCCTCCAGAGACACCCGAGAGCAGAGGGACTCTTCCAAAATAATAACAGTGATCAAATGACTTCTGATCTCCTCCAGAGACACCCGAGAGCAGAGGGACTCTTCCAAAATAATAACAGTGATCAAATTACTTCTGACCTCCTCCAGAAAGCTCTGAGACCAGAGAGACACTTCCAGAGTAATAACAGTGACCAAGTAACTTCTGATCTCCACCAGATACACCTGAGAACAGAGGGACCCTTTCAAAGTACTAACAGTGACCAAATGACTTTTTACTTCCACCCTAGATACCTGAAAGCAGAGAGACCTTTCCAAAATACTATCGGTGGTGAGATGACTTCTGATACCTACCAGAGACACCTGAAAGCAGAGAGACCCCTCCAAAATACTAATGGTGATGACATAACTTTTGATGTCTACCAGAGACACATGAAAGAGGAGAGACCCTTCCAAAATACTAGCAGTGATGGAATGACTTCTGACCACCACCAGAGACACCTGAAAGCAGAGAGACCCTTCCAAAATACTAGCAGTGATGGAATGACTTCTGACCACCACCAGAGACACCTGAAAGCAGAGAGACCCTTCCAAAATACTAGCAGTGATGGAATGACTTCTGACCACCACCAGAGACACCTGCCAACAGAGAGACCCTTCCAAAATACTATCGGTGATGAGATGACTTCTGATGCCTTCCAGAGACACCTGAAAGCAGAGAGACCCTTCCAAAATACTAATGGTGATGACCTGACTTTTGATGTCCACCAGAGACACCTGAAAGAGGAGAGACCCTTCCAAAATACTATCAGTGATGAGATGACTTCTGATGCCTACCAGAGACACCTGAAAGCAGAGAAACCCTTCCAAAATACTAATGGTGATGACCTGACTTTTGATGTCCACCAGAGACACCTGAAAGAGGAGAGACCCTTCCAAAATACTATCAGTGATGAGATGACTTCTGATGCCTACCAGAGAAACCTGAAAGCAGAGAGACCCTTCCAAAATACTAATGGTGATGACCTGACTTTTGATGTCCACCAGAGACACCTGAAAGAGGAGAGACCCTTCCAAAATTCTAGCAGTGACGAAATGACTTCTGACATCCACCATCTGAAAGCAGAGAGACCCTTCCAAAATAGTATTGGTGATGAAATGACTTCTGACATACAGCTGAGACACCTGAGAGCAGAAATGCCCTTCCAAAGTATTAGCAGGAGTCACATAAATTTTGACCTTCACCAAGGACACCTGGGAGAGGAGATGGCCATCCAAAATATTAACCGTGATCAAATAATTTTGGATCTTCACCAGAGAAAGGGGAAAGGGAAGAAATTCTTTCTCTGTGACACCTGTGGAAAAATATTTGGTAGGAAACATCATTTAATATTGCACCAAAGAATTCACTCTGGAGAGAGACCATTTCACTGTATTGAATGTGATAAGAGCTTCAGTCGCAAAACACATCTGAAAAGGCATGAAAGGATCCATATGGGTGGGAAAATATTTCCTTGTAGTGAGTGTGATCAAGTATTCAGTGATAAATCACAGCTGCGAGAGCATCAAAACACCAGCACCAGTGACAACATTCACCAGAGAGAGGGGAAGGGGAAGAAGCGCTTTTTGTGTGACACATGTGGAAAAATCTTTGGTAGGAAAAATCATTTAATATTGCACCAAAGAATTCACTCTGGAGAGAGGCCATTTAAGTGTATTGAATGTGGTAAGAGCTTCAGTCGCAAAACATATCTGACAAGGCATCAAAGGATCCACACAGGAGAGAAGCCATTTGCTTGTACTGAATGTGATAAATTATTTGGCGATAAATCACAGCTAGGAGAACACGAAAAAACACACACTGGTGAGAAACCATTTGCATGTACTGACTGTGATAAATGCTTCAGCCACAAAACTTATTTGAGAAAGCACAAAAAGATTCATATGGCAATAAAGCCATTTATTTGTACTGAGTGTAATAAATATTTCAGTGATAAATCACAGCTGAAAAAGCATGAAAGGATTCACAAAGGGGAGAAACCATTTCCCTGTAGTGAGTGTGGTAAATTATTCAGTGTTAAATCACAGCTGAGAAGACACCAATGGATCCACACTGGAAAGAAACCTTTTCAATGTACTAATTGTAATAAATGTTTCCGTGACAAATCGCATCTGAGAGTTCACCAAAGGGTTCATTCTGGAGAGAAACCATTTAAATGTACAAAGTGTGACAAATTATATAGTGACATACTTCAGCTGAAGAAGCATCAAATGATACACACAGAAGAAAAACCATTTCGGTGTAATGAGTGCAGTAACCTCTTCAGTAAGAAATCACAACTGAGAATTCACAAAAAGACTCACAAGGGTGAGATACCATTTCCATGTCATGAGTGTGATAAAATTTTCAATTATAAATCAGAACTGAAAAGGCACCAAAGAATCCATACGGGAGAGAAACCCTTTCCTTGTTCTGTATGTGATAAATTTTTCTGTCATAAGTCCCAACTTACAAACCATCAAAGAATACACACAGGAGAGAAACCATTTTCATGTGTTGAGTGCCATAAATTATTTAATACCACATCAAATCTTAGAATTCATCAGAGAATCCACACTGGAGAAAAACCATTTTCATGTACTGATTGTGATAAATTATTCAGTGATAAATCGAACTTGAAAATTCACCAGAGGGTTCATACAGGAGAGAAACCATACAAATGTACTGAGTGTGATAAAGTATTCCATTATAAAACAGGGTTGAGAAATCACCAGAGGACCCACACCGGAGAAAAACCATATAAATGTACAGAATGTGACAAATTGTTCATGGATAAATCACATCTGAAAAGGCATCAACGGATTCATACAGGAGAGAAACCATTTTCATGTAGTCAATGTAATAAATTATTCAATGATAAATCACTACTGAGAAGGCACCAGCAGATCCACACGGGAGATAAACCATTCAAATGTATTGAGTGTGGTAAAAGCTTTCATCGCAAAACAAATCTAAATAATCACCAAAGGATTCACCAAAGGGACAAAAGGGGTCAGGGAGAACAACTGAATATTTCTCCTGCCAAGTTTCACTGAGAACCTTCTGGTCATATCCCCTTTGCATTGCATGGAAAAAAAAGTGGAATTTCTAATGTCTTTAAATATCTTCTAGATGAAATTTCAGCAGGGCGACCACTACTGCTGAAGCATGAAAAAAGAAGCAAATAGACTAATCCATACCCAGCTTTAGCTTCAGCCCTAGGGGTAATGATGGTGCTGGCGATTAGTTCTGAATCTTTAAATGAAGACAATACCCCGGGCTACTGAGGAAGTTATGGGGAACCTGTTCATGGACCCAGTGTAGCAGAAGAGAGCCCACAACACCTAATTTAAAAAAAAAAATTGAGAAATTAAGAAAAATAAACAGCTATGTGCACCAATAATATATCATTATTTCTAGGCAATAAATTCTGGAATCCCATCATCATCAGGCAGAGGCAGCAAATACTATGAATGGAAAATCTACAATTAACTGCTGCAAATTTGAGATCTCTAATTGAAAAAAAAAAATCAGAGGTGTACGTAAACAACGAATGATACTGCAGAAGAGAGGCACCAGAAAAGCTGTAGAAATTTGGAGGAGGTAATGGGTGAGAGACCAGCGAGTGACAAGGGTCCAACACGTGAGGATGAGAGCAGTGCAGGGCTGACGCAAGAGGCAGAATCGAGAAGGGAAAGCAAATAAAGAGAGCGGGAGACTGAAGATCTGGTAGATGAATGAGCTGCTGGACTGTGAGAGGGGATGGACAGCTGTTCTCACCTCCCCAGAGTAAAATGCGTGATCAGTAACAGCCGCCATGCCGTAGCCCGCATAAAGGGATCACGTATCGATATCGCAGAAATAGTTTGGATACAATATTGTGCAGCAAAACTCATTACTGATAAAGAGTCCTACCGACACGGACACAGGAGGAAAGGAGGCAAACAACTTTATAGAAAAAAAATATAAAATCACTGCGTCACCGGTAGATGATTTCCTGAAAGGATTCAGGACACCAAAAAATGAGAGAGATGCAAACCGTCAGGCTGAGACATGCTGCACTAACAGAAGCCTTTAAATTCATGCACGCCGATTGAAAAAAAAAATTGTAAAATAGCAGAAGCACAAAACCTGCGGAGACGGGAAGAAAACAAAAAAAATAAGAGGACAGCAAAACAAAAACATTTAGGCGGAACCCAGTGCAATCCTACCAGGAGCCACCAACCAATGCTGAAACAGAAAAGTTCTGGAGAAGTCCCCACGAGCACAACAGAGAAGTAAAAAATTGGAGACCCAGCTTATGGGAGAGCATGGAAAAAGCATAGATCAAAACTACAGAGTGGCCTAAAGTAACAAGAGAAGAAAACCCTGGACCTGACGAAGTAGTCAGACATTAACGTCCCCCCATCAAGACCCGGCAAACTGCAAAAAATGGGAGAGCCAGAATGAACACCACGAGGTCTAGCAGCAGGAAGACTGCTTCTCCTTCCGGAGGGAGACCCAGGAAACTGATCAATAACACCACAGCCGTTCACTGCGATAGGAGCAGACAGGATATACAGTCCCATAGAGGTTAATCACATGGTGGCAGGAGAGGAGCATACGGAAGCATGGGCCAGTTAATACTGAGTAAAGTCGTCAGGAAGGTCAGAATCTCAGCATGCCACGCATAGATTATCAGCAAAACTTTTGCATGGGATCCCAAACTCTTAGATAATAAATTGCCTTGAAGTGTACAGACTGGCTCCTGGATTGATCGAGTTTATCAGGTTTTCCGATGGACAATTTGTCATTCCTAAGGTCAAGATCCAGCAAGGGATATTTCGGGGAGATTATCTTTCACCTCTCTCACGTTGCCTGGCACTGTGAACCCACTGAATGTTCTTAATAAATCTTTGGGCTAAGGGTTTCATCTTAATTCCAGAGACACCAGAATACCCGGATCCTGTTGCACTCACTGCCTGTGGCTGACTTGAAGCTTTACAGCTCCTGTGATCATCGTTCAGCCGAGCGACAGTGAGTAAGTGAAGAGTTTGCCCTAGACAAATGTGCTGAAGTGAGCCTGAAGGAAAATTTTAGACAAAACTGAAAACGTCTCGCTGATCGAGGCCCATAATATAAAAGGATCTCGAGCATGGGTCGGATATAAATATCTGGGAGCGGATGCAGGCACAACAATCCAGCAGAAATCGCAGAGCAAAAAAAACCAAACCAGACTATGGTTCTTAAACCTGCTGGAATTAGTTTACAAGGCTCTAATCCCGTTAGCCCCAGCTGTATTTTTACTGGGATGCACTAGTGAAATACATTTGATGGTGGTTCTAGCTTTGGCTGTTTTTTCCATGATTGTCCTGAATTAGAAAGAGTTGAGTGCCAACCTACCCTGCCCCTGAAGGCAGGTTGAATGGTGGATATACTGAATATCCTACCTAAAAAAAAAAAAAAAAGCCAGTGTATGTTGAAAAGGGCTGGTAACTTTGGAGAAAATGTGTATAAACTGTGAAAATGCAGTAGGAATGCTCTGTTTACTGTCTGTGCAAACTGACCTGCATTATGTAAAAATGACACGGACTTTCTATTTCATTTTGTTGTATTTATGCAGAAATTCAAAACAATAAATACATTTATAAAAAAATATATATTGAGAAGTGCTTTAACAGCATGGAAATCGATACAAACTATCAACCTTTTTACAGTCCCTACTCATTTATGCTGCTTTGCAACAAAAGAAAACTCCTCCTTGCCCACCAACCAATTTATTAAGCTTATGTGATTTTATTATGTTTTTAATTTATTTTATTATGCTATGTTCATATTTTTATTGTACATTGCTATGAGGGAGTATAGAGAACTCCCTCAGACCACCTTAATGGATAGAGCAGATTAGTCTCACCCAGTTCCCCCTTAAAATTGAGACTCACAGGGAATTGCTGGATGAAGGCAGGAGCCCTTCACTGGAATATAAGGCCTCAGGGCCGAGAAGGGTTAAGCAGGCCCCGGGGAAGAGAGTGAGTCCCACCATATGAGAAGACCTGCTACGTTTAAGGTTTGAGAGTGACAGTTGTTAAGACCTGCTAGCTTTAAGTTTGGAACTTGCCTGAAGTCAAGGAGAACTGCCTACCACTGACTGTTTTGCTTTGCACTATCCTTTATGATTTGTGAGATACCTGAAGCCAAGGTGAGCTTCCTAAGTTTTGTTTAGCTGTGCACTGCCCTTTCCATTGTTTTCACTGTAAATAAAGTTCACTTAAGCCAGAGTCTGCCTCCTGTTTTCCTCTGGCTGTCCCCAAGCCACTACCGCTCAAGTTACCACATATGGTGGCAGCGGTGGGATCTTCTTGGTTAAGTCCCCACACCTGAAGCAAGAGGAAAAGAAAAAAAAAAAACTAACCCTACAGAGTTTTGTTTTTTTTCTTTTTCCTGGAGCCTCCCAGCTCTACTCCCCCAGCTTTGCACAACAGGCCAAGGGGGCTATCCCCACCTGTATAGTTGAGGGGGTTAAGTCGTGAATAAGGGCCAGATAGGCCAGCAGGTTTTTTTTTTTTGTTTTTTTCCCTGCTGTCCTCCCCGGAGAGATACATAACTGGGTGGTAGCTCAGTAAGGAGGGAAGATTGAGCAAGTGATGCGCAGGTCCTTACTACTGGCTAGCAGCAATTACAAAATGCCCTGCAAACGCAAATTAATCAGCAGCAGGCATTGTGAGAGCAGGTGACGCAGCAGCATATGATCCAAATGCAGAAAGCCAAAGCTGGGCAAACAGCCGTAACCAGTCTACCTTCGCTGCCACTGACGCTCCTTAGGATGAACCCGGGAGAATACCCGGATGGCTTCTTGAAAACCTTTTGAGCGCACAGCATGGCTGGCAGGGTGGCCAGAGGATAGGTGGGCTACCTATCTGGGGAATCTACTCACCGGGCCTAGTCAAGATGCCAACCAGACAGCCAATGTGGAAGGGAGAGCCACCTTACCTGGAAGTCAAGGCAGCTATTCTAGGGAGAGTGGGGCTCAGCCCAGAAGCCCACTGACAGAGATTTCAGCGGGGAATCCTGCAGGCTGGAGAAAACCCTAGGAACCCATTCCACAGGCGTAAAGACGCCGCCTGGAAACCGGAGTGGAAGAAGCCAAAGCCGTTCTTCTGGAACAGTTGCAGGACAAGCCGCTATTGGCAGTGGCTTTGCTGACACCTTAGCCTTATGGTTGGAAAGGCCCTAGAAGTAGCAGAGGCCTATCATCGGGCCCAGATGACGATGTCTGAATCGCCATGTTTCCGAGAGAAAGCCCTAGAGGACGGTGGAGTCCTAAGACTCGGAAGTCTCGACTGTCGGCATCGCAGGTCCAGTCAGACTTTTTCACTTCACCTGCAGTCCTCAGTTGGACCAAGCATGCTTCAGTTGTGGAAAAAGGGGGTATGTTGGCAGGGACTGTCCCTGGAAGGAAGACGAGGCAATGGACATTAAATCTGTGACCCCACCCTTTTGTAACTTTGTGGGGGTCTCCAGCCAGGGAGTTTCTACATTCGTGATCTCGGACAAGCTAGATGTTGTTCCAACACAAGCATCAGTGGACTCTGGGAGTGTATAAACGTTTGTTTGGCAAGACCCGGTGAAGTTTGTCCAAATTTACTACAGCAAGGTAGTAACCCTGGCATGTGTTCATGGAGACCATCAACAATATCCCACAAGCAGGGTACGACTGAAGACGCCTGCCAGCCACGATTTGGTTCAGGTTGGAGTACTCTCTTGGCTACCTTACCCTGTGATCATTGAACGGGACTGTCTCAGGTATCTCTGGGACCAGCTTACAACAGGTTTGTCCAGCTACAACAATGAAGACTTGGAGTTTCCAGAAATCTTTCCATTGGATGACCCTGATCTTTTCCATTAAGACTCCTAAGTCCCGGGGGCACCTACACTGCTAATCTAGAGGCAGCTAGGGAGGAGGGTGTGGAGTTGGAGGAAGAACAACCCACTCACCCATAATGTCCTACTTGGCCCTTTGGTGGGCTGTTACGGGTTCAGACCATGCACGCTGGTATCCTGCCCAGGGGCTCTGACCTGGGAGGCTAATCTCATATAAACACAATTACTGGGATTATACCCGGGGGCTTGAACCCAGGTATAATCCCAGTAATTGTGTGTGTTTATATGAGGTTAGCCCACCAGGTCAGAGCCCCTGGGCAGGATACCAGCGTGCATGGTCTGAATCCGTAATGTGGGCTTAGAGGGAGGATGAATCCTTTAAGTGGGCCAGCAGCATATACAATGGGTGGACACAGCTTACAGCAACTGTTCTTCCCTATTTTCTGATGAAAGGGGATTTTACTGAGAAGTGTGGAAGGGGAAGTAATAGAACAACTCCTGGTTCCCAAATCCAACATAAGAACATGCCATACTGGGTCAGACCAAGGGTCCATCAAGCCCAGCATCCTGATTCCAACAGAGGCCAAAACCAGGCCACAAGAACCTGGCAAGTACCCAAACACTAAGTAGATCCCATGTTACTGATGCCAATAATAGCAGAGGTCATTCCCTAAGGGCTGGATTTTAAGACGTATGCGTGGACGTATATTTGTGTGCGCACCCCGGCTCGCACAAATGTATGCCCGATTTTATAACATGCACATGCCCGCTAAGCGCACAAATAGCGGTCTGCACGCACATCATCGGCTCTCCCGGCACGCACATCTACACGCACAGATGAGTTTTGAGCCACTCCACGCTCACAAATCATGGCACCGTCGGCCAAGAAAGCAA
Source organism: Rhinatrema bivittatum (assembly GCF_901001135.1). Lineage (NCBI taxonomy): Eukaryota > Metazoa > Chordata > Amphibia > Gymnophiona > Rhinatrematidae > Rhinatrema > Rhinatrema bivittatum. The sequence continues at coordinate 6,005,739 of NC_042616.1, forward strand.
AGGGACAAGCCCTCTGACCACCCTGCCACCTGAGAGCTGCGCAACCCGAAGTGGCTCAGCCCTGGGCCTGCAGTGTGCAGAAACTCTGGGGGAACCGAAGCAAGGCCCCCCCTCAGCCAGTAGAAGATTCCGGGTCCACCAATGATAGTACCCCAGACCTCTATACCTCTGGCTCGGCCCCTCCTCACCTCGGGGAACTCCACTGGATTCAATATGGACCCAGGCACCTTTTCTGGGTGGAATTCTTCAAAGGGCTGCAAACCTTTGTCCAGGCGCAATAGGTACCACCTGTGACACAGGCACAGTCTCCACCAGAAGAGCAAGACCTTCCAAGCCCCTCTCGGATCTCCCGAGATGTGCCCCTTCCGGGCAAAAGCCTCCCCCTAGGGGACACAGATACCTCGGGGGAAGAGCCAGATGCCCTGGAGGAAGGGGAAATCCCTCCAGGGATGGAACCATACCGAACCATGATGCAATTCTTCTCCAAAGATGAGTTACCAGATCTCATGTCTCTGAGCATGAAGACGCTGGCCATCCCTGGCGCAAGTACCACAGCAGAGCCAAAGATGAACCCAGTTTTGATCGGTCTCCGCCAGGCCTCATGCTATTTCCCAATGCTGCAGGCCGTTCAACAACTGATTGACCTGGAATGGAATGCCCCGGAGGCCAGCTTCAAAGGAGGACGGGCCCTAGAAGCCCTATACCCCTGGAACCCACAGCCAAAGAATTCCTAGGGTTCCCAAAAGTGGACGCCATGGTCTGCACTGTCTCGAAGCGCACTACTATCCCAGTCGAAGGAGGAGCTGCACTCAAGGATCCCCAGGACAGACGTTAGGAATCCATCCTTAAACAGTCATTTGATGTCGCAGCAATGTCCCTGCGGATCGCTTCCTGCTGCGCCGTTGTGACACGTGCCTGCTTGCTTCTCTCCAGGGACGCAACCACTTCCGCCAAAACATTAGAACTGGCAATATCCTTCCTCATGGATGCGTCCTCTGACCTGGTGCGCACCTCAGCCAGGGGCGTCTCATTCATTGTGGCAGCCAGAAGGCAACTATGGCTCCGAAATTGGTCAGCCGACGTGACCTCCAAGTCTAAACTCATGAGAATGCCTTTTAAAGGATCCCTCCTGTTCGGAAGCAAACTGGAGAAGTTAGCCAACAAATGGGGTGAATCCCCAGTACCTCGGTTACCGGAGGACAGGAACAAAAGAAACCAGTGCTCCTCTCCCTGAAGAACCAAGGGCAGAGGAGCCCAGCGTTTTAGACCGTACAAAAACACATACCAAGCACCTTGCCCCGCGGGTAGGGGTCAGTCCTTTCAGAACAGACTCAACAAGAGGGGAGCCAGCTCAGGTACAGGCCCCAGCTGCACCCCACAATGAGAATCAACAGACCCATCCACCAAAGATGGGTTGAGATAACGTCGGACAAGTGGCTCCTAACCATCATTTGAGAGGTGTATTACCTGGACTTCCACAGCATCCTCCAGACAAATTTGAGAGATCACCGTGCCACTCCCTCTCCAAGAGGACGGCAGTGGAAACCACACTGACAAAACTACTCAGTCTAAAGGCGATAACCTTGGTGCCCAAGCACCAACAAAATACTGGCCACCATTCCATCTATTTTATCGTCCCCAAGAAGTAGGGAACGTTCCAGCCCATCCTGGACCTCAAGACTGTCAATCGCCACCTGAGGATACTGCACTTCCGCATGGAAACCTGCGCTCAGTCATAAGGGCAGTACAACCGGGAGAATTCCTAATCTCACTGGATCTATCCAAGGCCTATCTCCACATCCCGGTCTACCTCGACCATCAGCGATACTGGACTGTCATTACCAGTTCCAGGCACTACCCTTCGGACTAGTTACTGCTCCTCAGACATTCACCAAGATCATGGTGGTAGTGGCGGCGACACTGAGGAAAGAAAGAATCCTTGTACATCCGTATCTGGACGATTCGCTGATCAGGGCAAAATCTCCAGAGGAAAGTTACCAGGCAACCACCAGAGTCAAGAATATACTGCAGAATCTCGGGTGGGTCGTCAACACAGCAAAGAGCTGCCTGAAGCCCTCCCAATCGTTAGAGTACCTGGGAGTCCGGTTTGATACCAAACAAGACAGGGTTGTTCTTCCCCCTACAAGGAGAAGGAAACTGATGGACAAATTACGAAAATTGTTGAACTATGCTCGCCCCAAGGTATGGGACTACCTCCAAGCTCTCGGTCCCATGACATCAACCCTAGAAGTCGTTCCATGGGCTAGGGCCCACATGTGCCCATTTCAGCGTTCCCTACTGTCACGATAGAACCCGATGTCCCAGATCTACTCCATTCGCCTCCAGCTAACGGCAGAGGTTTGGACCCATCTCCAATGGTGGCTACAGGAAGACCATTTGAGCAAGGGAGTAAGTCTATCCCCACCGATCTTGATCCTGCTCACCACGGATGCGAGCCTGCAAGGGTGGGGAGCCCACTGCCAGGAACTGACAGCCCAGGGGCAATGAGGCAAAGAAGAGTCGGGATGGTACAAAAACCAACTGGAAAGCCCGAGCAGTCAGACTAGCCTGCCTACAATTCGGTCACAGACTCTGGGGCGAATCTGTCAGAGTCATGTCGGACAACACCACAACGGTTGCCTACATCAACCGCCAGGGAGGAACCAGAAGCCAACAGGTGTCTCTGGAAATAGACCCCCTAATGGCGTAGGTGGAAGCAAACCTGCAAGGGATCTCAGCCACCCACATCACGGGAAAAGACAACGTCACTGCAGACTACCTCAGCAGAGAGAGCCTAGACCCAGGGGAATGGACGTTGTCGACCACAGCCTTCGAGTTGATAGTAAACCACTGGGGAACCCCAGCCATGGATCTCCTGGCAACCCAGTCCAACGCCCAAATTCCCAAGTTCTTCAGCCGCAGACAAGAACCGAAATCCCAGGGAATCGATGCCCTCGTCCAGACCTGGCCACAGGAAGACCTGCTGTATGTCTTTCCCCCACAGCCACTACTGAGCAGGGTCATCCACAAGATATAACACCACAGGGGACTAGCACTTCCAGTGGCCCTGGTCTGGCCAAAAAGGCCATGGTAAGCAGACTTGCGAAGACGTCTTGCGGGGAACTCTCTGCCTACCTCCACACCAACTTGATTCTCTCTTATGGTCTAGCCATTGAGAGGACTCGCCTGAAGAAGAGCAGTTATTCTAAGGCAGTGATTGACACCTTGCTCCGAGCACACAGGTTTTCCACTTCTCTTACTTACATACGAATATGGAGAATATTCGAAGCCTGGTGTGAGGATCGCGACATCCTTCAGCAGACAGTCAAAATCCCCATGATCCTGGAATTTCTTAGGACGGATTGAAGAAGGGGTTGTCTCTCAACTCCCTCAAGGTTCAGGTGGCCGCGCTGCCCTGCTTCAGTACCAAAGTGAACGGCATCAGTCTATCATCCCATCCAGATGTTTCCCGCTTCCTGAGAGGGGTCAAGCAAATCCGACCACTCCTAAAGTGGCCGGTGCCCCTATGGAACCTCAATCTAGTACTAGACTCCCTAGCGGGAGCTTTCTTCAGACCTACACGCGGTCTGTCACTACGGCTCCTGACCTTGAAAGCTGCATTCCTAGTGGCAATATGTTCAGCCCGTCGCATCTTCGAGCTTCAAGCACTATCCTGTCGGGAACCGTTCCTCAGATTCACACCGGGATCCATACAGCTTCGCACTGTCCCCTCCTTCCTCCCGAAGGTGGTTTCTCATTTCCATCTAAACCAAACCACCTCGCTGCCATCTCCAGACAAGCATAAGGACTCATGCCTTCTTCGCCATCTTAAGTCGGCAGACTCCTAGTCCGATACTTGGAAAGATCAGAATCCGTACGAAAGACGGACCACCTATTCATCCTTCACAGCGGGAAGAAACAAGGGGAAGTGACCTCACGGGCAACTTTAGCCCGCTGGATCAAAAAAGTAATCAAGGTGGCCTACGTAGAGGCAGGGAAGCCTCCACCTCTACAAGTCAAGGCCCATTCCACAAGGGCCCAGGCAGTGTCCTGGGCAGAAACCAAGATGATGTCATCTGTCGGGTGGCGACATGGTCCTCCATACACACCTTCGCAAGGTTCTACTGCCTGGATGTCCAGGCCAGGGAGGACACATCATTTGCAAGGGCAGTACTAAGTGGGCCACGGGCAGCCTCCCACCCGGTTCTGGAGTAGCTTATGTACATCCCATTGGTCCTGAGTCCATCTGCTACACACTAGGAAATGGAGAAATTACTTACCTGATAATTTCGTTTTCCTTAGTTTAGACAGATGGACTCAGCATCCCACCCACGGCTGCTCCAAAATCCGGAAACCTCGGGTGACAATCCCCAAGAATAAGACAAGCACAGGTAAGCCAGGTCTTACCCATAGTTCAAGACACCCATAGTTGCCGGGTGTTGGCGGTTTTTTCGGTTGAGTGCACTGGCGATCTCCAATTGGAAATCAGTTCAACCAGTCCTAGTTAATCAAGTTAGCCAAGTTAATCAAGTTATTAAAACACACATATAGCCACAATTGCTTTTCGAGGAGAATACTGAAGAGCTAAGCTTCCTGCACGGGTATATGTAGGCTGACGTCAGATTGAAATCTGAACCTGTCTCCCAACTGCTATCAGGAGTACACTATACCCATTGACCTGAGTCCATCTGTCTACACTAAGGAAAACGAAATTATCAGGTGTTAGGGTTTTGAGGTGTTTGGTGGATTCTTAGATGCTGCAGTGATGGCCACTCCCTCGGGGAGGAGCCCTGCAAGGAACTGCAGTACCGGGCTAGACTCAGATGCACAAACACAGAGTCTTTATTGTACAGCTTGTAGAGTTCACCAGAGGTGGCAGTAGTGAGTAGATTCCTGCAGCAGCAGTCTTGGGTCCTCGGCTGAGGAGACCCGTCCCACAATGTTGGTGTAGGGAGCTCCGATGTAGATTTCCAATGAGGAGCTGTAGGTGAGACAGACTGGTAGATGTTAGATTACTCACAACTCTTGTAGCTGTAAATGTAGAGCTCCCAGCAGATAGAAGTAATGATTAGCAGGCACCAAGGTAGACAGCTCAGGCCCACAAGGAGCGAGTACCTGGATACTGGATAGGTACCTGGAAAGAAGAATAGGGCCCCCGAGGAGCAGGTACCCAAGTTAGTAGAACCCCGGAGGGTAGAGAGAGCGTCCAGCAGCAGCAAGAAGCGGCAGACAGCTTAGACCGGATGAATCCAATCCTTGCTAACTCAAAATCAGTCAGCAAATGGGCAACCTAAATACCCGGATATTGTGACGTTACTCAAGGGGGACGCCCTCGAGGTTTGTGCCAATGTTGGAATAAAGACCCTAGGAGGCCCTCAGGTGAATCAAGGCGGAATGCATTACCATAGCCGTTCCGGGGATGCCGGGGAGTGCGGGAAGCAGACGCGACAGTCACCATTTTCCCGAGGCTGGTGGAGAAAGTGAATATTGAGGTAAGGCATGTGGGACGAAGCCGTCTGAGTCTGACGGATGCAACATCAGGTAAGTAATTTTTCCATTACCTCACTCGTCGTATTCCTTTCCAGATCATTTATAAATATATTGAAAAGCATTGGTCCAAGTACAGATCCCTGAGGCACTCCACTGTTTACCCTTTTTCACTGAGAAAATTGTCCATGTAATCCTACTCTCTGTTTCCTGTCTTTTAACCAGTTTGTAATCCACAAAAGGACATCGCCTCCTATCCCATGACATTTTAGTTTTCTTAGAAGCCTCTCATGAGGGACTTTGTCAAACGCCTTCTGAAAATCCAAATACACTACATCTACCAGTTCACCTTGATCCAATTGTTTATTAACTCCTTCAAAAAAATGAAGCAGATTTGTGAGTCAAGATTTGCCTTGGGTAAATTTATGCTGACTGTGTCCCATTAAACCATGTCTTTCTATTTGCTCTGTGATTTTGATCTTTAGAATAGTTTCCACTATTTTTCACGGCACTGAAGTCAGGCTCTCTGGTCTATAGTTACCCGGATCGCCCCTGGAGCCCTTTCTAAATATTGGGATTACATTAGCCACCCTCCAGTCTTCAGGTATAATGGATGATTTTAATGATAGGTTACAAATTTTAATTAATATATCTGAAATTTCATTTTTTAGTTCCTTCAGAACCCTAGAATGCATACCATCCGGTCCAGGTGATTTACTACTCTTTAGTTTGTCAATCTGGCCTACTACATCTTCCAGGTTCACAGTGACTTCATTCAGTTCATCTGACTCATCACCCCTGAAAACCATCTCCGAAACTGGTATCTCCCCAACATCCTCATTAGTAAACACAGAAGCAAAGAATTCATTTAGTCTTTCTGCAATGGCCTTATCTTCCCTAAGAGCCCCTTTAACCCCTCAGTCATCTAACTTTCTAACTGATTCCCTCACAGGTTTCTTGCTTCAGATATATATATTTTAAAGTTTTTATGAGTTTTTATCTCTATGGCCAACTTCATTTCAAACTCCCTCTTAGCCTGCCTTATCAATGTTTTACACTTAACTTGACAATGCTTATGCTCTTCCTATTTTTTTTCAGATGGATCCTTCCAATTTTTGAAGGATGTTTTTTTTGGCTAAAATAGCCTCTTTCACCTCACCTTTTCACCATGATGGTAATCGTTTTGCCTTCCTTCCACCTTTCTTAATACATGGAATACATATGGACTATGCTTCTAAGATGGTATTTTTAAACAGTGTCCATACTTGTTGTAGACTTATACCCTTTGCAGCTGCACCTTTCAGGTTTTTTTTCTATTTTCCTCATTTAATCAAAGTTTCCCTTTTGAAAGTTTTGCACAAGAGCCATGGATTTGCTTACTGTCCCCCTTCCAGTCATTAATTCAATAGTTATATGTTATGATCATTATTGCCAAGCGGCCCCACCACCGTTACCTCTCTCACCAAATCCTGCATTCCACTGAGAATTAGATCTAAAATAGCTCCCTCTCTCGTTGGTTCCTGCCTGTGGTGATCTTAACCCGTGCCTCAGCACAGGAAGCTGACAGCAGGAGCTGGGACACATATTCTGAGTGGCTGTTGTGTGATCTCTTGCCATGGGTAGCATTTTATAGTCACTAATACATGTTTAATGGTTGCTTTTTTACATCCAGCAGGTCATGACGTAGTGCAGAAAGAGAAGAGAGAGGAGAATCAAGAAGAATGTCCTATAGTACCAATCCTGAAAGACTTGGGGGGGGGATGTTTCCCAGGGTCCTGAGAGGGGAGAAATTAGAAGTAATCGGGTATCAGATAAGCTGAGAGACCCTGCAGGAGACTCGCTGGATGGAGTAACTGAGTGTGACAGATGTGACCGGGAGCTCACGGACATCCCTGAACACCAGAGAAACTTCAGAACAGAGAAATCCTTCCAAAATACTAATGGTGATCAAAAGACTTCTGACCTTCACCAGAGAGAGGGGAGAGAGAAGGAATCCTTTGTGTGTGACATCTGTGGAAAATGCTTTAATTGGAAATGCCATTTTACATTGCACCAATAATTCACTCAGTAGGGGCACCATTTAAATGTAGTGAATGTGATAAATGCTTCAATTACAAATCATCTCCAAGAAACCATCAAGAACTGCACATGGATGAGAAACTATTTACTTGTACTGAGTGTGCTAAAAGCTTCCGTAGTAAAGCACATCTGAAGATACATTGGGGGATCCATGTGAAAGAGAAACCATTTAAATGTGCCAAATGTGGGAATCAATTTAGAGTTAAATACCTTCTCAGAAGACATGAAAGGATCCACACTGAATATGATAAATGTATCAGTCACAGAGGCAAACTGAGAGTGTAGGAAAGGATAGATAGGGGAGAGAAACAATATACTTATTTCAAATCTGATAAAAGCTTCAGTAATAAATCTGAGCTAAGAAAAAGAGAGAAAATCCACACAGGAGAAAAACAATTTAAATGTTCTGAATGTGATAAATGTTTCAAACGAAAATATGACCTAAGAATACTTGAAATAATCTATACTGGAGACAAACCATATAAATGTTCTGAATGTGAGAAATGTTTCAGTCAGAAAGGCCACCTGCAACGCCATGAAATTTCCCACAAGGGAGATAAACCATTTAACTGTTCAGCATGTGATAAAAGCTTCTGTATGGTATCTGACTTAAAAATACATAAAAGAATCCACAGTGAAGTGAAACTGTATAAATGTTCTGAATGTAATAAAAGCTTCCAGTATAAATCTGACCTAAAAATACATCAAAGAATCCACACTGGAGAAAAACAATTTAAATATTCTGAATGTGATGAACACTTCATGTATAAATGCAACCTAAAAATACATGTAAGAATCCACACTAGAGTGAAACACTTAAAATGCTCTAAATGTGATAAACTCTTCCTGCGTAAATCTAAACTAAAAATACATGAAAGAATCCACACTGGAGCAAAACAGTCCCGAGAGAAACCATTTAAATGTGCTGAATGCTTCATGTATAAATGAAAACAAAAAATACATGAAAGAATCCACACTAGAGAGGAACCATTTAAATGTTCTTAATGTGATAAACTCTTCTTGCATAAATCTAAACTAAAAATACATGAAAGAATCCACACTGCAGAGAAGCCATATGAATGTTCTGGATGCGATAAACGTTTCACTCAGAAAGGTAACCTGCAATTGCATGAACTGACGCACATACACCCACCAAGAGAGGAATCATTTAAATGTTCTTAATGTGGCAAAAGCTTCAAGTATAAATCTCTCCAAAGACTACATGAAAGAATCCACGCTGGAGTGCCACTGGCCTGATTAAAACAAAAGAATTTCCTAGCACACCTTGATATGTTGCCTAAAAAAAAAAGTACACTGTATGAACTCCAGAAGGAGGCTTTCTTAAGCAAAAAGTAAGTACTAAGAAGGACATTTAGAAGTAAATGAGATCATTCCCAACATACCCTGGTTTACGGGTGAGGTTCATTCCTCTCAAGGTACACGCAAATTAAACCCATTTAGAAAAACTGCCCTGGAACTGTTTTAAATGTACAGTGTGGAAAAGTGTTTACAGAAAATCAACACTTAAAAGACATGAAAGGATCCATATGGTAGAGGAACCATGTTCATGTATTGAGTGTGATAAATTATTCAGATGTAAATCAGACCTAAGAGAAAAAAAAAAGTATCCACGTTGAAGATAAAACATTTAAATGTAGTGAGCAGAACAGATTATTCAAATACAAAGCAGCTCTAAGAAAGCATTTAACAAATCCAAAGGAGGGAGAAGCCATTTAAATGTACCCAATGCGATCAAAGCTTCAAACACAAAAGAAATTTGAGAAAACATTAAATACATGGGGAAAAAAAAACATTTAAATGTTGTGAATATCATAAACTGTTCACTGACAATTCAGGACTGAGAAGGCACAAAAGGATGCGTATGGAAAAGAAATATTTTGCATGTTCTGAATGTGATAAAAAGCTTCAGGCAGAAAGCAACCCTCACATGCTACCAGAGAATCCAAACAGAGAAAATATGCAACAGTATTTGCAAAAACAAGAAAAAAAACCTAAGTAAGACCAGCACACAAGGGAAAACAACTGGCAAATTCACAAATACAGCAGAAGATACAAAGAGTTACTTCAGCATTTAATGGTAGATTAAAACCTGACACAGAAATGACTAAGGATAAGTGAACATAGATCCAGAGATGAGAGATTGATCATTGCAGTAGCGGACAATGAGCTATAGACAAGATGATTCACAATCTGCATAGAAGAAAAAGGTAAAAGAGATGAATGCAGATTTTGTAGCAGAGAGCTGGAAACTGTTACACACTTTAACACTGGATGTCAAGTGCTGATGTTAGAAGACCCATCTACAAAAAGGCACAATAAAGGTAGCACAGGCTCATCCACTGAAAACTGTGAAGCACTATAACATCACTGGGATCATGACCTGAGAGAGCTGCAGAGAAGGAAGAAATTGTGATCACCTGGGACATTCCCATTTGTGTATTCACAATTCATTTCTAACCATTAAATCCCAGAAAGGACTCTCTGAGATTGGATGGATGTATCCAGACGGTGAGGGTAATTATCTTATCAGAGTTTGTGGCCACTTCTTCCTTTAAGAAAAAAAAAAACATAAAATACACCTCAGCCTGACAAAATTTAACATTATTCCAATGATAATTTTGGGCTACATTGTTCCAATTGAGGACATTAATTAACATTTGCTCATGCTTCAATGGTATTTTCTTGAAGAATACCAGGTCATCCAAGTACAGTAGCACTTCTAATAGTTTCATGTCCTCCTGTCCTCTCCATTAATCTTTGGGAGGTAGCTGGGGCCCCTGTGTCCCCCTGGGAGAGTCAGTTGAACTATTAAACCCTAATATATATATATATATATACACAAAAGGCTTTTGGCAGTCGGTCACACGGTTGTGTCTGTCTGTGGCCACCAGGTGGCACCCTGAACAGTGGAAGGTATACTGTGCAAAGACAGTATGCTCTGTCTGCAAAGCCCTGCCTCTCAGGCTCACACACAGGATCTGCCTTTCACACAACAGGCTCTTCTCCCATTTTATTTATTTATTTATTTAAAAATTTTGTATGTCGTCATTCGCAAGAAACATCACAACGGTTCACATCATAGAATCATAAAATCATAAAAGCAACAATAAATTCTGGTAGTTAAAATACAATAAGATATTTAAACAAAATAAAGTTATTAATAAAAGGACGGGTAAAAAAAAAAAACAAAAAAACTTAAGAATAATCGCTTATTCGTCGCAGAATGATGAATCCAGCGAAAAAGGGGGTGGACCTGCGGAAGGCCACAGCAGTTCGCGCCCTGGTGGTGCGATTCCGCCGGCCGCAGCCTTTCATGCAAATAGCGCCACCGTGAAAGGAGGTGCTATTCGCCGCTCTGCTGCCGGCGATAATGTTCCTCACGTTATCGCCGACTCCTCCCCTCCAGCTAATTAACATTCTATCGCACGCGATAAGGCCCTAATGCATATGATAAACGTTTAGGAAACTAACCCCCTTAATTTGTTAATGCATTAAAAGATTAGTTATCTTTTCCACTTTTTTTTTTGTCAGTTCAAATCTTTATTGAAGTTTTTGTATAAACAGGTATAAGAGGAAACTAGAAAGAGGAAGGGGACCTTTCATAACAGGGAGAGACACAAAATACAGCAACATCAATCAGACACAATCATTGTCTAAAGAAAGTCATAGGAGACCTACTGATAATGTACAAAAGAGTAGAGTGAAGGCCAACCAGTGTGCTGGAGAGAAACAGTATTACGGTAATTGTCCAGTTTTGTAAAGAAATCTTCTACGGTCGTCCACATAGCCTCTCTCATAATGACAGTGCAGTTGTGCACATAAGTTTGCAAACCCCAGGCAGAATTTGTAAGACGTGTAGCATTTTAAGAAAACACGAGTGATCAGACAAAACACGTCTCTATTATTTTTAATGTGTTTCAAATGAAACTGTTACGCATCCAGAACAGCACAATCATTAAACAAACCATAGCAATAAAGGAAATAATTCCCTTCATTCTTAGTATTGTGTTTTGCTTCCTTTTGCATCAATGACGGCTTGCAGTTATTTGGGATAACTGTGAATGAGTCCCTTTATTTTCTCATGGGGTAAAGCTGTGCCCATTCCTCTTGGCAAAAGCCTCCAGATCCTGTAAAATCTTTGGTTGTCTCGCATGAACTGCACGTCTGAGTTCTCCCCGACGTGGCTCCATGACGCTGAGGTCAGGAGACTGCGATGGTCGCTCCAAGAACCTTCGCTTTCTACTGCTGCAGCCGCTGGAGGGTCGACTTGGCCTTGTGTTTCGGATCATTGTCATGTTTGAAAGTCCAAGGGCGCCCCATGCGCAGCTTCCTGGCTGATGAATGCAACGCCTCCTCCAGTATTTTCTGATAAGATGCTGCATTCCTCCTGCCATCAATTTTGACTAAATTCCCTGTGCCGCTGTAGCTCACACCCCCCCCCCTCCCCAAAACTGCAGAAATCCACCCCCATGCTTCACAGTAGGGATGGTGTGCTTCTCTTCATAACGTTTATGGTTGTGATCAGAAAGTTCGATTTCAGTCTCATCGCTCCAAATTATTTAGTTCCAGAATTTGGAGCTTCTCTAGGTGCTGTTTGACATATTGTAAGCCAGCTGTCTTGAGGCGTTGGTGCAGCAATGGCTTTTTCTCTAGCAGCTCTACCATGCAGCCCATTTTTGTTCAAGTATCTCCCTATTGTGCCTGCTGAAACACCCACACCACTTTGTTTCAGAGAAGCCTGTAGTTCAGAAGAAGTTGCTTGTGGGTTTTTCTTGGCATCCCGACAAATTTTCCAGGCAGTTGTGTCTGAAATCTTTCTTGGTCTACCTTGGTATTAACGGAACCCATAATTTTCCACTTCTTGATCAGAGTTTGAACAGTACTGATGGCATTTTCAAATCTTTGGATATCTTTTTACATCCTTTTCCTGATTTATAAAATTGAACTACTTTTGCTCGCAGATCTTTTGACAGTTCTTTTGCTTTCTCCATGCTTCAGTAACCACAAAAGACAGTGCAGCCCTGGATGAAATGCACAAGGGTTTCTCAAAGGCTAAGAAACTCATTGACTATACCCACAGACAATTACAATCAAACAAGGTACAGGTATGGATATCTACCCTTCATTGTCATTTTAACCTGTGTGTGTCAACTTTGTATATTATCAGCTTAACCATTCAAGGGTAAGCAAACTTTTGAACAGGACCATTTTATTATTTCTCTTATTGCTATGGTTTCTTTAATCATTGTGCTATTCTATGATGCATAATAGTTTAATTTCAAACACATTAAAAATAACACATGATTTTATATTACGTCTGTTATTTTTAATGTGTTTGAAATTAAACTATTATGCATCATAGAAAAGCACGATGATTAAACAAACCATAGCAGTAAGAGAAATAATAAAATGATCCTATTTTATTTTCTTGCACAAGCTGTTAGTTTAGGGCTGTTGGGGGGTTAATGGGGGATTATCTACAAATTTGCTGTTGTCTTCTCTTAAGTTTTTGTCTCTTTTTATTTTTGGTGGTTGCTTCTGTTGTATTATATGAAAACCTTAATAAACATTTTTTTTTTTCAAAATATAACAGACATGTTTTGTCTGATCCCTCGTGTTTTCTTAAAAGCTTCACATCTTACAAATTCTGCCAGGGGTAAGATGTAAACTTATGATCACATCTGCGCAAACAGACAGTGCGCCACTAAAAAGTTACATTTAAGTTAGCTGTTGGTTTTTTTCCATTTAACACCATTTTAAGAATGATAGCAACAAAAAAAAAATCCAATAGTTTTCCTTGTGGAGAAGATAGAGGAGACTGGACAGCAAAGGATTTTAAAATGATATTTTAAGACAAAGGACATGATACATTTTATCTTGTGGGAGATCATATTCCAAACATCATGCCAGAAAAGATTAGCGATAGGGAAGATGGAAAAGGCTGCTTTAGGGGTTCCACAGGACCAGCCATTATTAGTAGAGATGCCAGCTTAAGCATAGTCCATGGTGTCCAGATAGCACAGGTGAGCCAAGAAGAACATAGATTGAGTGGCATGAGAGGAGAAAGAAACTCAAAACGGCTTGTCCCAAAACAAGGTCCATGGGAAATCCATCAGAGAGTGACAAGTCATGCACCCAGAGTTTTTCTAGACCAGTGCAACATTTGAAGGAAGAGAATTTAAAATGCTTATAAATGTGGGAAGCAGTATGACCATGAAGAGTCACAGCGAAGCAGATTTGTTGCGTGTGCCGGCCGCGGCAGGGCCCGCAGCTAGGCCCTCTTACCCTCATTTGCCTGTTCCAGCGTCTGGCTCCACTTTCCTTGCGGCCATAGGCCGCCGCCTTCGACCTGCTCCTGACTCTGCAACGGACATGCATGGTCCGCAGGGAGACGCCGCCATCCTGTGCTGTGCCCCTCCCTAGGCGCACGTATCTCCTCTTCCTTTAAAGGGGCCGTGACGGGAAGCTAACCCGTGGCCCCGGATGATGAAGTCACTGGGTCCCAGTATATAAGGCCAGGCCCAGCCTCAGTTAGTTGCCTTTGCAACACGTCTCCACACTGGTCATGTACTACGTTGCCTCCTTTGGTGATTTCTTCATGTTCCTAGTTCCTGTCTTGTCCATGTTCAGTAGGGTGGTCGGGCAAAGCAGAGGTCCGGCTTCCCATGACCTTAAGGATCCACAAGGATCATAATTATTTACCTTTGGCTCTATAATTTGTACCAAATTTTGTGTATTATTCATTGAGCTAGCTAACAAGGAGATAGATTTTTCACTGCCACAGTGTGGCACTGAAGGGTACGGGCTGGGAGAGAGTGAGTGTTATTTCTTTAGGGTAACATACTTTCATTTGTTAAAGAGTTTTCCTAACTTATCTTAAAATTATATATGTATGAAAGAAATGATTGTTGTTCTCTATAATAATAATAATAATAATAAATAAAAAAACAGTTACAGAGTGGCAGCGACGGGTCCGGGCTGGGAGAGAGTGAGTGTTATTTCCTTAGGGAAACATACTTTCATTGCTTAAAGAGTTTTCCTAACTTAGCTTAAAATTATATATGTATGAAAGAAATTATTGTTGTTCTTATTAATAATAATAATAATAAATAAAAAACAGTTACAGTATGGCAGTGAAGGGTCTGGGCTGGGAGAGAGTGAGTGTTATTTCTTTAGGGAAACATACTTTCATTGCTTAAAGAGTTTTCCTAACTTAGCTTAAAATTATATATGTATGAAAGAAATGATTGTTGTTCTCTATAATAATAATAATAATATATAATAATAATAAATAAAAAACAGTTACAGTGTGGCAGTGACGGGTCCAGGCTGGGAGTGAGTGAGTGTTATTTCTTTAGGAAACATACTTTCATTGTTTAAAGAGTTTTCCTAACTTAGCTTAAAATTATATATGTATGAAAGAAATGATTGTTGTTCTCTATAATAATAATAATAATAATAATAATAATAATAAATAAAAAACAGTTACAGTATGGCAGTGAAGGGTCTGGGCTGGGAGAGAGTGAGTGTTATTTCTTTAGGGAAACAAACTTTCATTGCTTAAAGAGTTTTCCTAACTTAGCTTAAAATTATATATGTATGAAAGAAATGATTGTTGTTCTCTATAATAATAATAATAATAATAATAATAATAATAATAAATAAAAAAACAGTTACAGAGTGGCAGCGACGGGTCCAGGCTGGGAGAGAGTGAGTGTTATTTCTTTAGGGAAACATACTTTCATTGCTTAAAGAGTTTTCCTAACTTAGCTTAAAATTATATATGTATGAAAGACATGATTGTTGTTCTCTATAAGAATAATAATAATAAATAAAAAAACAGTTACAGTGTGGCAGTGAAGGGTCCAGGCTGGGAGAGAGTGAGTGTTATTTCTTTAGGGTAACATGCTTTCATTTGTTAAAGAGTTTTCTTAACTTATCTTAAAATTATCTATTAGATAAATGAGGCTTGACCGACGTGCCGCAAATGCGCAGTAGAGAGCAGCTCTACTGCGCATGTTCGGGCGAACACGTCGGTCAGAGCAGAGTGTCAGCTCTTTGAAAACATGGCGGCGGCGGCGGCGAGGAGCAGTGGCGGAGGAGCGCTAGCGGCGGCGAGGAGCGGTGGCGGTGGCACACGTGAGGGAGGGAGGGACCTCCCCCGGGGATCTTCCGTTTGTGACTGAGGGGAGGGGGAGGAGAGAGGGAGGGAAACTAGAGGTGGGAGGTGAGAGGGAGAATAGTGGGTGAGGGGAGAATGAGGGGGAGGGAGGAGAATGAGGGGGTAGGGGGAAGGAAATGGACCGAAAATTTTTTTTTAATGTAGCCCGTTGTTACGGGCTTAACGGCTAGTCTATTAGATAAATGAGGCTTGACCGACATGCCGCAAATGCGCAGTAGAGAGCAGCTCTACTGCGCATGTGCAGGCGAACACGTCGGTCAGAGCAGAGCGTCAGCTCTTTGAAAACATGGCGGCGGCGCGCGCAAAGGAGGGAGGGACCTCCCCCGGAGATCTTCTGTTTGTGACTGAGGGGAGGGAGGAGGGAGTGACTGAGGGGGAGAGGGGGGCGGGAGTGACAGAGGGAGGAGGGAGTGATTGGGGGGAGGGGGGAGGAGAGAGGGAGGGAAACTAGAGGGGGGTGGTGGGAGGGAGAATAGAGGGGGAGGGGAGAATGAGGGGGAGGGAGGAGAATGAGGGGGGGGAGGGGGAAGGAAATGGACCGAAAATTTTTTTTTAATGTAGCCCGTTGTTACGGGCTTAACGGCTAGTATATGTATGAAAGAAATTATTGTTGTTCACTATTATAATAATAATAATAATAATAATAATAAATAAAAAACAGTTAGGGGTACATTTTCAAAAACAGCGCGCGCGCGAACAAAAGTACGCTGGATTTTATAAGATACGCGCGCAAGGGGGTGCACATTTGTGCAACCTGCGCGTGCCGAGCCCGGCGCGTGCTGCCTGTTCCCTCCGAGGCCGCTCCAAAATCGGAGTGGCCGCAGAGGGAACTTTCCTTCCACCTCCCCTCACCTTCCCCTACCTAACCCACCCCCCCCCGGCCCTATCTAAACCCCCCCCCCTACCTTTGTTGTCAGATTTACGCCTGCCAGAGGCAGGCGTAAATCTGCGCGCACCAGCGGGCTGCTGGCACGCCATCACCCGACCCGGGGGCTGGTCCGGAGGCCTCGACCATGCGCCCAGGCCAGCGTCACGCCCCTGACACGCCTCCCGCCCTGCCCCGAATTTCGCGCCGCCCACCCAGCACGCCCCCTTTGCAAAGCCCCGGGACTTACGCGCGTCCCGGGACTTGCAAAATAGGCTCGGCGCGCACAGGGGCATTTTACGAGGGTTACATGCATAACTTATGCGCGTAACCCTTTTAAAATCCGGCCCTTACAGTGTGGCAGTGAAAGGTCCAGGCTGGGAGAGAGTGAGTGTTATTTCTTTAGGGAAACACTTTCATTGCTTAAAGAGTTTTCCTAACTTAGCTTAAAATTATATATGTATGAAAGAAATTTATTTTTATTTATTTATTTATTTATTTAATTTTATATACCGGCAACCGTTTGCACATCGTGCCGGTTTACAGATAACTTAAAACAAGGATATATATAGGCAAAGCCTTTACAAGGAACATTGTGTAACCTAGAACATAGTAACAGATCAATAACTAAATAAATAGGGGAGGGAGGGGAGGGGGTGGTCGAGACAAAGGGGGGGGCAGGGGGGGTGAAGACGGAAACGTGAGGAGAAAATATGTACAGGGAGACAATGATTGTTGTTCTCTATAATAATAATAATAATAATAATAAATAAAAAAACAGTTACAGAGTGGCAGCGACGGGTCCAGGCTGGGAGAGAGTGAGTGTTATTTCTTTAGGGAAACATACTTTCATTGCTTAAAGAGTTTTCCTAACTTAGCTTAAAATTATATATGTATGAAAGACATGATTGTTGTTCTCTATAAGAATAATAATAATAAATAAAAAAACAGTTACAGTGTGGCAGTGAAGGGTCCAGGCTGGGAGAGAGTGAGTGTTATTTCTTTAGGGTAACATGCTTTCATTTGTTAAAGAGTTTTCTTAACTTATCTTAAAATTATCTATTAGATAAATGAGGCTTGACCGACGTGCCGCAAATGCGCAGTAGAGAGCAGCTCTACTGCGCATGTTCGGGCGAACACGTCGGTCAGAGCAGAGTGTCAGCTCTTTGAAAACATGGCGGCGGCGGCGGCGAGGAGCGGTGGCGGAGGAGCGCTAGCGGCGGCGAGGAGCGGTGGCGGTGGCACACGTGAGGGAGGGAGGGACCTCCCCCGGGGATCTTCCGTTTGTGACTGAGGGGAAGGGGAGGAGAGAGGGAGGGAAACTAGAGGTGGGAGGTGAGAGGGAGAATAGTGGGTGAGGGGAGAATGAGGGGGAGGGAGGAGAATGAGGGGGTAGGGGGAAGGAAATGGACCGAAAATTTTTTTTTAATGTAGCCCGTTGTTACGGGCTTAACGGCTAGTCTATTAGATAAATGAGGCTTGACCGACATGCCGCAAATGCGCAGTAGAGAGCAGCTCTACTGCGCATGTGCAGGCGAACACGTCGGTCAGAGCAGAGCGTCAGCTCTTTGAAAACATGGCGGCGGCGCGCGCAAAGGAGGGAGGGACCTCCCCCGGAGATCTTCTGTTTGTGACTGAGGGGAGGGAGGAGGGAGTGACTGAGGGGGAGAGGGGGGGAGGGAGTGACAGAGGGAGGAGGGAGTGATTGGGGGGAGGGGGGAGGAGAGAGGGAGGGAAACTAGAGGGGGGTGGTGGGAGGGAGAATAGAGGGGGAGGGGAGAATGAGGGGGAGGGAGGAGAATGAGGGGGGAGGGGGAAGGAAATGGACCGAAAATTTTTTTTTAATGTAGCCCGTTGTTACGGGCTTAACGGCTAGTATATGTATGAAAGAAATTATTGTTGTTCACTATTATAATAATAATAATAATAATAATAAATAAAAAACAGTTAGGGGTACATTTTCAAAAACAGCGCGCGCGCGAACAAAAGTACGCTGGATTTTATAAGATACGCGCGCAAGGGGGTGCACATTTGTGCAACCTGCGCGTGCCGAGCCCGGCGCGTGCTGCCTGTTCCCTCCGAGGCCGCTCCAAAATCGGAGTGGCCGCAGAGGGAACTTTCCTTCCACCTCCCCTCACCTTCCCCTACCTAACCCACCCCCCCCCCCGGCCCTATCTAAACCCCCCCCCTACCTTTGTTGTCAGATTTACGCCTGCCAGAGGCAGGCGTAAATCTGCGCGCACCAGCGGGCTGCTGGCACGCCATCACCCGACCCGGGGGCTGGTCCGGAGGCCTCGACCATGCGCCCAGGCCAGCGTCACACCCCTGACACGCCTCCCGCCCTGCCCCGAATTTCACGCCGCCCACCCAGCACACCCCCTTTGCAAAGCCCCGGGACTTACGCGCGTCCCGGGACTTGCAAAATAGGCTCGGCGCGCGCAGGGGCATTTTACGAGGGTTACATGCATAACTTATGCGCGTAACCCTTTTAAAATCCGGCCCTTACAGTGTGGCAGTGAAAGGTCCAGGCTGGGAGAGAGTGAGTGTTATTTCTTTAGGGAAACACTTTCATTGCTTAAAGAGTTTTCCTAACTTAGCTTAAAATTATATATGTATGAAAGAAATGATTGTTGTTCTCTATAATAATAATAATAATAATAATAATAATAATAATAAATAAAAAACAGTTACAGTGTGGCAGTGAAGGGTCTGAGCTGGGAGAGAGTGAGTGTTATTTCCTTAGGGAAACATACTTTCATTGCTTAAAGAGTTTTCCTAACTTAGCTTAAAATTATATATGTATGACAGAAATGATTGTTGTTCTCTATAATAATAATAATAATAATAATAATAATAAATAAAAAAACAGTTACAGTGTGGCAGTGACGGGTCCGGGCTGGGAGAAAGTGAGTGTTATTTCTTTAGAAACATACTTTCATTGCTTAAAGAGTTTTCCTAACTTAGCTTAAAATTATATATGTATGACAGAAATGATTGTTGTTGTCAATAATAATAATAATAATAATAATAAAAATTGGTTCCAGAAAGGTAAGGGTAGCATTAGATAATTTATTTTGCAGATTCGTGGGAAATTAATTTTCTGCCTTTTTCAGGTTTTGAGTGAGAGTGACTGGGAGAAACAATGTTAAATGGAGATTAGTTTCAATAACTTGCACAACAATCTCTCTGTGTATATAAAAATAAAAAAATCACTGTCCGTGGAACACTGACAGAGAGATTTGGTTACTTTCCTCTTTAAGTGACAGAGAAACTGGGATCAAGTGTTTAAATCTGAGTGAATAAGGCTGAGGTCGGGGAAGCTGGAAGGAAGTGTCGCCCCTTGAAGAAGTCCTCAGACTGTCTGTGTAGAAGACCCCGTTTCTGTACGCAGGCAGCCAGCGGGATTCTCAGACCCGGGTCCATCGGTGACAACACGCAGGGCGGTGAGAGGTCTCGACACGAGAAATAATAAAGAGGACAGAAAATAAAAAGTGGGAGCGGTAAAAAAAAAAAATAATTTTGATCCAGGCCTCTAATATAATAAGAAAGGAAAAAGAAACCGGAGCAAAAGGGGTTGATATTAATTTTGGGACCCAGATAGAGACATTTTACTTTTAATTAATACCTAGTAAGTTCCACAAAACAATTTAGGATCCTGAAAGTGTTAGCAGGACACTGATTTGACTAGTCTGCACACGATGGGCACGAGAATGTAGATTTATTTATTTATTTATTTCACATTTTTCTATACCGAGCTTCATGGTTGAATACCATATCAGATCGGTTTACATCGAACGAGGGATAGAAACTTGTAACAAAAAACGGAACAATAAGTTATAATCAGAAAGAGAGCAAGAAAGTTACATTGAACAAGGACTATAAACTTGGAGGCTTTACAGCTTGGAAGTAAATAGAGTAAAAAAGGCCCGAGTAGGGCCGTAACTTAAAATCAAAAGTCATAAGATAGTTTAATTGCGGAGGTATTGGATAAGAGGCATCTCACAAAGAAGGCATGGTTCCATGGCTCGTGAGTAGGATGGTAGATTATTGTGTGTCTGAAGGATCCAAGAAGGCTAGTCGGAACAGCCAAGTCTTAAGTTTTTTTTTTAAAGTTAGTAGGCATGGTTCCAACCTGAGTTCTGCAGGAAGGCTATTCCAAATGTTTGGACCTGCTAGAGAAAAGGCTCGGACCCTGGTCGAAACTAGGCGAATGGTTTTGGTTGGAGGGGATTGTAACTCTCCTTTGTGGATTTCTCTAATCGGTCTGTTGGATGTATGGAGTTTGAGGGGAAATTCAAGGTCAAGATGAAAATAGTTATGGATGGACTTGTGTATCAGGGTGAGAGATTTGTGAAGGACTCTGTAGTAGACTGGTAACCAGTGAAGGTTTCGGAGAATTGGTGTAATATGATCTCTTCGGTTGGTACTGGTTAAAATTCTGGCAGCAGCATTCTGTATCATTTGAAGAGGTTTGGTGGTTGAGCTGGGTAGGCCAGTGAGAAGAGCGCTGCAATAATCTATTTTTGAAAATATTAGGGATTGCAGAACAGTTCTAAAGTCGTGGAGATATAGGAGAGGTTTGAGTCTTCTCAACACCTGTAGTCTGTGGAAACAATCTTTGGTAGTCGAATTGATCATAGTCTTTAGATTAAGGCGGTTGTCTAGAATTACTCCCAGATCTCTTACTTGAGTATGGGTGAGTTGGAGACTGTGATGGGTTTGTGGAGGATGGATGTCTGGGTTGGAAGAGATAAATAGTAATTCAGTCTTAGCGGAGTTGAGGACCAAATTTAGATTATTGAGGAGATTGTTTATAGATTGAAGGCAAGTTTTCCAAAGTGAGAGAGCTTTAGTGATGGATTCTGTAATGGGGAGCAGAATCTGAACATCGTCAGCATAGATGTAATGGATGAGATTGAGACTTGTTAACAGATGACAAAGGGGGAGGAGGTAAATATTGAAAAGGGTGGGAGAAAGGGAGGATCCTTGAGGCACGCCAAGAGAAGAATTTGTCGATGGCGATTCTTTGTTGTTGATCCTGACCCTGAAGCTTCTGTTATCAAGGAAGGACTTGAACCAGCTGAAGACTGAGCCAGTTATGCCAATATCAGATAAACGGTCCAGGAGGATGGTGTGGTTGACCGTGTCGAAGGCTGCTGAAATGTCTAGAAGGATTAGAAGAAATGAGTGTCCTTTGTCCATTCCCATAATAATATGGTCTGTTAGTGAGATGAGCAGGGTTTCTGTATTGCGTGATTTGCGGAAACCATATTGGGAAGGGTAAAGAATATTGTGTTCTTCTAAGTAATCTGATAGCTGGGTATTGACTACTTTTTCTGTAATTTTGGCTAGGAATGGAAGATTAGAGATTGGACGGAAATTAGCAAGAATGCTAGGGTCTAAATTGTGTTTTTTCAAGAGGGGTTTAAGGGAAGCATTTTTTAGGCTATCTGGGTACAGACCTTGAGTTAGGCAGCAATTTATGATGTTAGTCAGAGGTTTTGAGATTGTGTCTGGGATGAGTAGCAATAATTTGGAGGGTATGTTATCTGTTGGGTGGCTGGATGGTTTCTGCCTTTTTAAAATGGTTTCAATTTCTTTAGTGGAAGTTAATTCAAAGTTGTCGAATTTAGTATCCTTAAGTATGTGGTTGGAGGAGCTTGAATCAGGAGGGTTGGTCTTAGTTGGAAGAAGTGCTATAGTGTTTGAAATTTTCTGCTGAAAGAACAGGGCTAACTCATTTGCCTTGGATTGAGCATGATCATCTGGTATTGATGGAGGAATTGGCTTTGTGATTTGTGATACATATGAAAATAAAGCCTTTGCATCATATTGTAGGTCATGGATTTTATTAGCGTAGTATTGTTTTTTTGATTTTAGGATGGATGATCTGTAAAAATGTAAAGTTCCTTTGTATGATGATAGAGTAGACGGTGAAGGGGCTTTGCGCCATCTGTTTTCTTTGTGGCGTAGATCTTGTTTTATCCGTTTGAGTTCGCTGGTGAACCAAGGTTGGTTACCTTTTTTTGCTGGGTTGATTAATTTCGAGGTTGATGGGCAAAGATTGTTTGCTACCCTTTCCGTGATCTTATGCCAGGATAGCACAGCTGAATTGGGGTTAGATGTGTCAAGGTTTGTGAGTTCCTTGGTGAGCTGCTCGCTGAGAATTTCTGAAGCACAAGATTTCCTGAAGTAAATGGTGGAGAGGTGTTGATCAGTGGAAGATTGTATCTTGGTGGATAGGGTTGTAGTTATCAGGAAATGGTCTGACCAGGGAATGGGGGTACATGTAGGATCAATAGAGCAGAGGAAATTAGCATTAATGAAAATAAGATCCAATGTGTGTCCTGCTCTGTGAGTTGGATTGTTGATAATCTGGGTGAATCCCATAGCGCTAAGGGCGGTGAGGAATGCTTCACAATTGGATGAGTGTGGAGAGGCATCAAAGTGTAAGTTAAAATCTCCCAAAATTATGGTAGGAAAATCTGTGTTGATGTGTTTCACGATGGTTTCTATAAGGGGTGAGGAGTCTGCTTCCAGGATTCCTGGGGGAGCGTAGACTAGTAGAATTTGAAAGTGATTCGATTTAAAAAATCCAAGTTCAATTGTAGATTTTAACTTGATAGGATGAAGTGTTAGTCTGAATTCTTTCTTTGTGGCTAGGAGCAGGCCACCCCCTCTTTTTTTGTGTCTGGGGATTGAGAAGAAATCGTATTTGTGAGTGGGTAGTTGGTTAATTAGAGCAATGTCTGAGTTTTTTAGCCAAGTTTCTGTAATGGCGCAGATATCAGGGTTACAGTCCAAGAGATAGTCGTTGAGGATATGCGTCTTTTTTGTCAGAGATTGTGCATTGACCAGTGTTACTGAGAGCATAGTTAGCCCTAGGAACTGTGTTAGAGGAGAGATCATGATTGGAATGAGAGATCTGGGATTTCTAATTGGTAGTTCTTGCACAGGTGACATGTTGTGAAGGAGACGGTGGTGTCTGATAGGGATGTATTGGTTTTGCATTCCTTCTGGGAGTTATTGAAAGAGAAGCCAGGGAGAAAAAATCTTAGTAGCTCAAGCTGGGAGTAGATGCTGTCTATAATGAGATGGATGAGAGTTAGTTTGGGAGAGAGGAGAGGCTGTAAGAATTCTGAAGTATCAGCAGGAAGCGGGACTGTTTGTTCCTTTTCTTTTTTTTTTTTTTATTGGAAGGCGGAGTGTTGCAAACAGGGCTGCGAAATCCGTTAATGGGAAGCGTTAATTAAGCAGAGGTTTGTCTGTGGCCATTCCGGGGGTAGGGATCGGGGCTCCTTCGGGGCTGCAACTAAGGGGCGAGACAAAGGGGCTTGCCCCTTTGTCTCGCCCCTTCGGCGCGCGACGCCCGGCGCGTGACGCCGGGATGAGCGGCAGGAATTTAAATCCCCCGCTTACCTCTGCTGCTGACGTGTCTGTGCTCGCTGGTAGGCTGCTTCTCCTGGGTGGGCGGAGCTGAGGGACGATCGGGTGAGCCGCGTGGCCGTCGCTGGAGCCCCGGTGGTGAGTGCTTTATTTTTAATAGTTTTTTTTTTCAGTTATGTTGTTTAAGTCAGGTTAGTAGGGGAAAAAAAACAGAATGCAGAAGAAGTCTGAAAAAGGATACTCTGTCTCTTTATTTTTTTTAAACCTTACCTTTGCTCGGCCTTAGCCGGCTGAGTACAGAGATGGTCTCCGGCTGGAGGGGGAGAGGGCATCTACCGTTACCACCATACTTGGCTTCCTGCACCCACTGCCTTTCAGCTCTTTTAACAGCTAAGTCCAAGTCAGCTGAAAAACCGGCTACCGGACCAAGGCACTTATCTGAGGAACCACAGAAATCACCTCAGGAATTCTCACCTGGGGGAGGGACCATGTGCTATCATTGCAGAAGAGCAGAGGAATTAATCCTCCTTTTTATTTTTCTCCTCCTAAAATCTGAAATAATCCCCATAGGGAGATGTAGAATATGGCAGGCTGACGTCACTGCAGGCGTATGTATACTGTGATGTCAGCTTTGCTCTGTCTCCATCTGCTGGTAGAGGTGCATAACCCAGTAGTTCTGGATTCATCTACCTGGGTGCTAGGAAAGATGGTATTGAAAACCATGCGAGGAATGTCCGGGCTAGATGAATAAAACCCATAAGGTAAGTAAAACATGAAATGCTTGTATAAAAATGGGAAATAAATACAATATCTGGAAAGCTCTGTGCACTAATGCTGATAGCATGAGAAATACAGTCCCAGATATAGAGACTGTCATGGAAGAAGCTGACCTGGATGTAGTGATAGGGAATCTGGGACTTGGCTACTATGTTCCTGAAGGTCTCATTAATGTACCTCTCTGTCTGACTCAGCTCCACCAAGTCTGCCACTCTAGCCCCCAGAGATCAGTGGAGCACAGGGTTTGCTGAGAGAGGTAACGGTGGTGGGGCCGCTTGGCAAAAGTGATAATAATATGATCAAATTTGAATTAATGCCTGGAAGAAGGACAGTAAGCAAATCCAATTCTCTCGTGCTAAACTTTCAAAAGGGAAACTTTGAGAAAATGAGAATAGTTAGAAAAAAACTGAAAGGAGCAGCTACAAAGGTAAAAAGTGTGCAAGAGGCGTGGACATTGTTAAAAAATACCATCCTAGAAGCACAATCCAGATGTATTCCATACATTAAAAAAGGTGGAAAGAAGGCAAAACGATTACCGGCATGGTTAAAAGGGGAGGTGAAAGAAGCTATTTTAGCCAAAAGATCTTCATTCAAAAATTGGAAGAAAGATCCAACAGAAGAAAATAGGATAAAGCATAAACATTGGCAAGTTAAATGTAAGACATTGATAAGACAGGCTAAGAGAGAATTTGAAAAGAAGTTGGCCATAGAGGCAAAAACTCACAGTAAAAACTTTTTAAAATATATCCGAAGCAGAAAGCCTGTGAAGGAGTCAGTTGGACCGTTACATGATCAAGGGGTTAAAGGGGCACCTAGACAAGATAAGGCCATCGCGGAAAGATTAAACAATTTCTTTGCTTCCGTGTTTACTGAAGAGGCTGTTGGGGAGATACCCATACTGTAGAAGGTTTTCATGGGTAATGATTCAGATGGACTGAACCAAATCACAGTGAACTTAGAAGATGTGGTAGGCCTGATTGACAAACTGAAGAGTAGTAAATCACCTGGACCGGATGGTATACACTCCAGAGTACTGAAGGAACTAAAAAATGATATTTCAGACCTATTAGTAAAAATTTGAAACCTATCATTAAAGTCATCCATTGTACCTGAAGACTGGAGGGTGGATAATGTAAGATAATGTAACCCCAATATTTAAAAAGGGCTCCAGGGGCGATCCAGGAAACTACAGACCGGTTAGCCTGACTTCAGTGCCAGGAAAAATAATGGAAAGTGTTCTAAACATCAAAATCACAGAACATATAGAAAGACATGGTTTCCCCGCAGGGTGACGACTTTTGGGACACTATCTTTACAGTGGGGTGTAAGGGTCTTATCTCAGCCTCCTACTTGGAAAATAGTTTCAAACTCCTCTATCGGTGGCATTATACCCCCGCTAAACTCCATAAAATTTATTCCACGGCCTCGGATCGGTGCTGGAGGGGTTGTGGGGAGCGAGGTTCCTTTTATCATATGTGGTGGGAGTGTGCTGCTGTTTCCCAGTTTTGGCAGGGACTGGCTGTGTGGCTTTCAGACATATTGCATGTTTCTATTACTCTAACCCCCATAGTTGCCCTGCTTAACTCAGACTATCCACAGCTCGACACGGCCTTACAGCGTTTTGTTAGATTGGTGGTCACCTCTGCTCGATGTGAGATAGCTTTACACTGGAAGTCTCAGGGTGTACCTACATTATTGCAGGTTCAGTCACGGGTGGCAAAGGTTTGTACCCTTAGTAAGATTACGGCGCACCGTCGGAAACAAATAGGGGCCTTTCAGCGTACCTGGTCTTTATACCTAACATGGCAACAACAACAGAAGAAGATATGATTTCCTTTTATGTCTGATTTTCTCTTATGCTATTTGTTCATACTACCTTTGCAGGAGCTCCCAGGGATGGTAGGGGAGAAGGGTGGGGGGTGAGGGGAACAGAAGGGGGGGATATGTTTACACAATAACTGAGAAAAGCAGAGAATCTGTTGTAAGTCTTTATTGCATCTATTCTACTGTCAATTTTGTTATTGTACATGCTTCACAGATGCTGTATGGTTTTGTATTGTCGGTATTATCTTTCTCTAATAAACCTTAAATTTCAAAAAAAAAAAGAAAGACATGGTTTAATGGAACAAAGTCAGCATGGCTTTACCCAGGGCAAGTCTTGCCTCACAAATCTGCTTCACTTTTTTTGAAGGGGTTAATAAACACGTGGATAAAGGTGAACCGGTAGATATAGTATACTTGGATTTTCAGAAGGCATTTGACAATGCCAATCGGAAGCAGCAGGAGGTGAGGTCCGCAGAAGGGGGCGGTGCCTGCAGCCTACAGAAGGTGGAAGAGGAAGACGCATGAGGTCAGGCAGAGGGAGAGCTCCTAACCCAGCAATTTCCTTTTCTTAAGGAGAAATAAGCGATTGCAATAAAGCTCAGCCCCAGAGGTAGGCAAGCTATTCACCACCCACCTTTTTCATCTCCATGGACTGCCACATCACATCACCTCGGATCCAGGCATCCAGTTTACTTCCAAGTATTGGCAGGCCCTCTGCTGCAAGTTCAATATCAAGCTTTATTTTACATCGGCTTACCACCCCCAGGCGAATGGACAAGTAAAGCATACGAATCAGACCCTTAAAACTTTTCTCCCTGCTATCGTAAATGAGAGACAAGACAATTGGGCTGCTCTCCTTCCCTGGGCGGAGTTTTCGCACAATTCCCACATTAACGAGGCTACTGGGTCTTCTCCTTTCCTGTTACAATAAGGGAGACAACTAATTCCGCCTCTCCCTCCACCCTTGGTCGCCCTTCACTGGCCACCCGAACCACGGGCATGATTCAAAAGGCAGCCCAGAAAGCAAAGAGTTTCGCGGATAGACACTGGCGCCCGGCACTACAGTTCAGACCAGGGATAAGGTCTGGTTACGCACCCGTAACATCCGCCTTTGAGTACCTTCCATGAGGTTAGCACCTTGTTACATCGGCCCATTCTCCATCCTGCGCCAGGTTAGACAAGTCACATACCAACTCCGGCTTCCCACGACCTTAAGGATCCACAATGTTTTCCACATCTCTCTCCTTAAGCCAATAGTCTTATCCTAGCCCTCCAGGAGAACTCTGTCTCTACAGAAAGTTTCCTCTGACGAGGATCAAGTATACCAGGTGAAAGAGGTGCTGAATGTTCACCGCTGGAACAAAAGATGGGAATATTTGCTATCCTGGGAGGGATATGGGCCAGAAGAAAACTCTTGGGCGCATGCATCCAACATTTTGGATTAAAATCTTCTACAAAATTCCACGCCTTGCACCCGAGGAGACCTAAGCCCTGGGGAGGGGGGGAGTACTGTTGTGATGGCTGGCCGTGGAACCACGTGGTCAGCCACACTCATCCCCCAAGCCAGGCCGATCCTCTTTGCGGCATTCTGGAGCCACCACCATCAGTTCCCTCCTGTGCAGCAGGGTGGCGACACTGCCGCTACCGTGCTGCCTGCCTCAACTTCCCTTAGGCGTGCAAGCACAGCTTGCCACAGTATTTAAAGCTTCCTGCGGCCCCGGATGTCTATGTCAGCGGGAAGCCCTATTTAAGGCAGCCCCTGCTGCCGAAACTTTGCCTCAGCAACAGGTCACACTCTTCAGAGTCAGCAAGTTGCTCTGCGTGTTCCTGCTCCTGCTCCTGTCCTTCCTCATCCCTGCTCCTGTCCTAGATCCTGTTCCTTGGATGGGTCTTCTGGTTTGACCCTGGTACGTTCTTCGGATTTCGTCTGTCTGCTGCCTGCCCCTGACCTTGGCCCGTCTGATTCTGCTTTCACCTGGATTCATCCTGGATTCATCGCTCAGGGACCAAGGGTTCAACCTGCGTGGAATGAGGGTGGCTAGTGGTGAAGGTCCAGTTGGGTCTCTGCACAGCTCTGCTCCATCTGCCGATGATGGGGACCTGCGGAGAGGTTCTCCTTCTGGGGGTAGCATCAACCCTGCCTCGGTCCAAGGGTACACATCGCAACAACGCTGTTGACCACTGATTGGCCATCTTGGATCTAGCACATGGGAGAACCCCGTCTGTCTAAAGATGTTTATAATTTATCTATTTTATGTGATGATGGTTTATCTGTTTTATTTGTGATTAAATGTGCAGGTATCTTTGTAACCCAACCTGAACAATTGCTTTGGAATTGGTGGGGAATAAGTTTTATAAATATAATTAAATTAAATAAATCCTACACAGTATGGTAAAGAGAACTACAGGAGTTTTCACAGGCATCTCCTAAAGCTTCTGCTTCGTCACTGATTCCTCTAATATCAGGCAACCCATGTGGCCATTGTGTGATCCTTCAGAAAATCTGATCCCAGGTGATTGGTAGCTTTCCGTGCGATTGTCACTGATACATGATTAATTCCTGCTTTTTATATCCAGCAGACAATGTGGTCATACTGGAAGAGAAGAGGGAGGAGAACTGAGAAGATCACCCTATAGTACTGGCACTTACACAAAGGCAATCAGGAAATGTCTGTGAGAATCTTTCCCAGAGGGCTGAGGGGGGAGACGGTAGTCAAATTCAGCAGGAATTGGAGAAGAAGCAGCGAGACTGTGCAGGAGCCGTACTGGGAGGAGCCACCGCGTGTGTGAGAAGTGACAGGGAGGTCACAGACATCCCCAAGCACCAGGGGCACCTGAGAACAGAGAGACCCTTCCAAAGTACTAACAGTGATCAAATGACTTCTGACCTCCACCAGAGAGAGCAGAAAGGGAAGAGATCCTTTTACTGTGAGACCTGTGGGAAAACCTTTGATAGGAAATGTCATTTTGTATTGCACCAGAAAACCCACACAGGAGCAAGACCTTTTCCATGCTCTCAGTGTGGAAAATGTTTCAAACATAAGTTAACCCTGAAATTACACCAGACAATCCACACTCAAGGGAACATTTTCACTTGTATTGAATGCAAGAAAAACTTTTCTAGCAGGGAATCCTTAGCAATACACCAAAGAACACACACAAAACAGAGACCCTCTCATTGCCCTCAAGATGGGGAATTTTACAGCTCTGATTTATTTTTATTAAAGCATCAGAAAATGGAGACAGAAGAGAGAACATTTTCATGTTCTGAAAGTGGAGAAAACATCACCCACAAGCAAGACCTAATAATAAACCAAACACAGAGAAAAGAATTATTCATGTGTACTGGTGGTGACAGAAATTTCAATCAGAAAGAAAGCTTCACAAAACAACTAAAATTCCAACCAGGAGAGAGAGCAATTTCCAGTAATGAATGCAATGAAAGCTTATGTGAGGGAAAATTATTTTCAGGAAACAGAAAAAAAAACTTACTGGTGAGAGATCATTGCCTTGTATTCAGTCTGAAAAAAGCTTCAGTGCGAAGGTGGATGTCGTACAAGAGAAGAAAATCCCCAAAGTAGAAAGACAATTAATATATACTGAGTGTGGTAAAAGCTTCAGAGAGAAGCGTGCCCTCATCATTCACCAGAGAATACACGTGGGAGAAAAGCCATTTACATGTAGTGAGTGTGGTAAAAGTTTCAGGGAGAAGAGTGACCTCATCATCCATCAGGGAAACCATTTGCATGTAGTGAATACAATGGGGTCGTCCCTGAAGGATCTTTCTCTTCAGTCAGGTCAATTTCAGAACTTCAGGCCTTGTCATGTAGGGACCCCTTTCTTCAAATTTCAGTGCATGGGGTTTTGTGGCAAACGGTTCCATCTTTTTTACTGAAGGTCATTTTTTGTCATTCTCTCTAACCCAGAGAGAAAGAGAGCCCACCAAAGCCTGGAAAAAGAAACAGCATCCATTTTGACCTGCAAAATACATCATAGATCAGTATCAACTGATCTTACATAGAAACATAGAAATGATGACAGAAAAAGACCAATCGGCCCATCCAGTCTGCCCAGCAAGCTCCCACACATTTTCCCATACTTAAGCTGTTTCACCGACCATCAAGTTCAGGGCCCTTGTTGGTAACTGTTTGATTCAAATTTCCTGCCACTCCCTGCCATTAATGCAGAGAGTAATGTAGATCTCAAAGTAGAAAAATAAAAGCAAGGAAGAAAAGAAATGCAGAACAATTTGTATGAGCAGCATTTTTCTTAGAAAGAGAGAAAATAAATTTATTTATTTATTTATTTATTTATTTATTTAGAGTTTTTATATACCGGCAATCATGAAAACATATCTTGCTGGTTTACATAAAACAGGAGTGCATTATATACATAAAAACTAGAACTGTGGTGACCGAAGGTACAGTTACATTTAACAAGGGTAGCCGAACTTGGAGAAGGAAGAAGAGAGGAGAGAATAGAAATGGTTAAACAATATACAATTTAAATATAGTATACAAAATAAATGTTATATACAAGAGGCATGGTGTTTTAGGAGTCATTGGATTGTGTCATTGGGTTGTGTCCGGAAAAGCTTGCTTGAATAACCAAGTCTTAAGTTTTTTCCTAAAAGTTGGGAGGCAGGGCTCCTGTCTGAGGTCTGTAGGAATGGAATTCCACAGAAGAGGGCCAGCTGTAGAGGTGGCGCGATCTCTTATGGTAATATGTCTGGTCGTTTTCGCTGGGGGAACTTGGAGGGAGCCTCTGTAAGCATCTCTGGTAGGTCTGGTAGAATTATGTGCTTGGAGAGGGAATTGAAGATCGAGAGTGGTGAGTTGATGTATAGTTTTGTAGGTGGTAGTTATGGCTTTATACATGATGCAGAAGTAGACGGGTAACCAGTGAAGCTCTTTCAGGACGGGGGATATGTGGTCTCTTTTCCTTGCGCCTGTCAAGATTCGGGCTGCTGAGTTTTGAACCATCTGTAGAGGTTTGGAGTAGGATGAAGGTAGACCTAGCAATAGGGAATTGCAATAGTCTAGTTTCGAAAAAATGACTGCTTGGATGATCGTTCTGAAGTCTTGAGCGTGGAAAAGAGGTCTTATCCTTTTCAGGACCTGGAGTTTATAGAAGCAGTCTTTGGTTGTTTTGTTGATGTGTGCCTTGAAGTTTAGCCGGTTGTCTATTATTACTCCTAGGTCTCTAGCTTGTGTGGTAGGCAGATTGGTAGGAAGAGTACTGTTGGAGGTGTTGTTCTCAGGAGAGATGAGTAGGATTTCAGTCTTGGAGGAATTTAAGATGAGGTGTAGGCTGTTGAGTAGTTGTTTGATTTTTTGGTGGCATGATTCCCAGTAGTCAAGAGTATTAGAGTATGTGTCTTTGATAGGGATGATGATTTGAATATCATCTAGCAATCCATTCTAGCATTGGAAAACATGGGATGAGTTGGTTTTAGTCTTTTCCCATCAACCCTCCCCTCTTGCCTTAATAGGGCCGTCCCTGGGGAGAGGCGCAAGTGAAGTTTCGGGGTCTCTGCATTGCCGCTGTAACCTCGTCCCTTGATGTCTAACATCACTTCCTTGGAAGCACCAGTGAGGCAGGAGGTGCAGCAGCCAATGGGTGGAGATCTCTGCATGGGGAATGAAAATCCAGTGAACCCGTCCCTCACCCCCACTCACCCCCCAAATCCCCCTCTTCAGTCTCAGGGGCAAACCCACTCTTCAGAATATCAGAGGGGCCTGCAGGGGCTGAGTCTCCCCAGACCCCACAACATTTAGGGTGAGCTCTGCTCCCAGGGCATCATTTATTTATTTATTTATTTAGAATTTTTATATACCGGCAATCATGAAAACATATCTTGCTGGTTTACATAAAACAGGGGTGCATTATATACATAAAAACTAGAACTGTGGTGACCGAAGGTACAGTTACATTTAACAAGGGTAGCCGAACTTGGAGAGGAAGAAATAGGAGAGAATAGAAATAGTTAAACGATATACAATTTAAGTATAGTATACAAAATAAATGTTATATACAAGAGGCATGGTGTTTTAGGAGTCATTGGATTGTGTCAATGGGTTGTGTCCGGAAAAGCTTGCTTGAATAACCAAGTCTTAAGTTTTTTCCTAAAAGTTGGGATCATTGAGGAATCATTGAGGAAAATACTTTGAGGAATCATTGAGGAAAATACTTTGAATTCTCAGCTCCGTGTGCTGTGAGGGTCAAGAAAGCAAACAACGTTGGGAATTATGAGGAAAGGAATGGAGAATAAAATGTAGAAAGTCATAAAACCTCTGTATCCCTCCATGGTGCATCTGCACCCTGAGTCCTGTGTGCAATTCTGGTCCCTGCATCTCAAAAGCTTTATCATGGATGTTTCTCTCTAAGCCACTGAGTTACTTCGGATCTAGTGGGCTTTAAATGTTTAAAAAGAAAGATACTGCAGAACTAGAAAAGGTACAGAGAGGGGCAACCAAA
Source organism: Rhinatrema bivittatum (assembly GCF_901001135.1). Classification (NCBI taxonomy): domain Eukaryota; kingdom Metazoa; phylum Chordata; class Amphibia; order Gymnophiona; family Rhinatrematidae; genus Rhinatrema; species Rhinatrema bivittatum. The sequence goes on from NC_042616.1 coordinate 6,038,837, forward strand.
ATGATAAAGGTGAAGGGACGGCTTCCCTGTGAGGAAAGGATGAAGAGGTTAAGGCTGCTCACTCTCTTACTCTCATTTACTGCTTTATCTCTGCACTGTCACTCACTCATGTTCCTTCCTTCCCTCTCTGTCCCTTCCCAAGCCTCACGCTCCCCCCTCTTTCATTCCCTTACTCATACCCCTTGCCTTCCCTTTTAGTTAGAACCCACATTACTCCTCCCTCCTCCCCTGGATGTCATTCTCAGTCTCGGGGGCAGGTCACCATCAGACCCACAGTAAGCAGGGCCTCTCCTTGCTGGCGGGGGTTAGGAACCTCTCCAGCGTGCAGTCACACATGGCCTCTCTTCGCTGGCGGGAATCAGAACCCCACCAAAGTGCTGTAACATGGGTACCCCTCACTGGAGGATGCTGGGAACCCTGCCAGCATGCAGACATAAGCAGCTTCTCCTTGTTGGTGGAGGGAGGGAAACCTTCCAGCATACAGTCAAATGGAACTGCGCTGGTGGGGGGTGGGAACCCTGCCACCATGCCATCTCATGTAGCCTCTCCTCGCTGGTGGAGATGGGAACTCTGCCAGCATGCAGTCATATGGGGCTGCTCTTTGCTGGTGGGGGTGGAAAACTTGCTGGCATGCAATCATATGGGGCTTCTCTTCACTTGAAGGGGGGGGGGGGGGGGATGGGAACCCTGCCAGTATGTACTGCGCATGCTCCGAAGAGGAGTCGTCCTTTCTGGCAACTTGCTCCTAAAGATGCAACTTCCACTGCGAGCAAGTTCAAGAAAGCAGGGGCACAACTCGTGTGCCTTTTCTGTGGCCAGAGGCCTCTTCCCCTATTTGTGGTCGCTGCTCCCTGCTGGTAATTTCCTCCCTCTCTGTGTTGCTGCTGCTGCTGGGCAGCCAGGAGCACCATCACCCTCCTTCTCTTGCCGCTGCCGCTGCGGTGCTGCCAGCCCTGATGCCAGGAATCGGGACCCGCCCGCCTTTATTTCTGCTGCCAGACTCCCACCCCCAGACCAGCTCCATTGCGCTTCTGCTGCTGTCCCAGGGTTTCTCACTGTGGAAGGTCATTGTGGTGGGGGGAGGAGTGGGGAGCAAGGGATGAGGGAAAGAGTGCGAGAGAGAGCAAAAAGAAAGGGAATGAGAAGAGAACAAGGGGGTGGAAGCAGGGAAAGAAGGAGGAGGGATGCTGAAGAGAGGAGGGAGAGAAGAGGCAGAAGACAGCACACAGAGAGAGAATGGGGACAGGGCGGGGAAGAGAGGGCGGGGGCAAGCACAATGGGGGTAGGCACAAGGGGTGAGGGACTGAGAGAAGAGGATTTTGCTAGAGGAGGAAGAAGAGAGGGCTAGAGGCAGAGGAATGAGGAGGGATACTTATCTTCCCCTCTCCCTCCTCTACTAGAGCAATTCCACCTCCCCTCAGAAAACACCCTATCCCTCTCCCTCCCCATCTCGCTCTCTCCCCTGCAACTCATACATACGCACATACTAGAGCAATTCCACCACCCCTCAGAAAACACCCTATCCCTCTCCCTCCCCATCTCCCTCTCTCCCCTGCACCTCATACATACGCACATACTAGAGCAATTCCACCTCCCCTCAGAAAACACCCTATCCCTCTCCCTCCCCATCTCCCTCTCTCCCCTGCAGCTCATACATACGCACATACTAGAGCAATCCCACCTCCCCTCAGAAAACACCCTATCCCTCTCCCTCCCCATCTCCCTCTCTCCCCTGCAACTCATACATACGCACATACTAGAGCAATCCCACCTCCCCTCAGAAAACACCCTATCTCTCTCCCTCCCCATCTCCCTCTCTCCCCTGCAACTCATACATACGCACATACTAGAGCAATCCCACCTCCCCTCAGAAAACACCCTATCCCTCTCCCTCCCCATCTCCCTGTCTCCCCTGCACCTCATACATACGCACATACTAGAGCAATCCCACCTCCCCTCAGAAAACACCCTATCTCTCTCTCTCCCCATCTGGAGGAAGTCATCCCTAACCAGCCTGCATGTCAGTCTGTATACATGTGTGTGTGTCAGCATGTATGTGCATGTGAGCATTCCTGCCTCTTAATCTGTCCTTGAGCGAGCCTGTGTGTGAGAATCAATGTGGGGTTTAGAGCACAGATCCCCTCAGGGGCCGCAGCCCAGTCAGGTTTTTAGGATTTCCAGAAGGATCAGGCATGAGGTCTATTGCATACAATGGAGGCTGTGCATGCAGGTTTCATGCATATTCATTGAGGGAATCCTGAAAACCTGAACGGATTGCAGCCCTTGAGGACTGAGTTTGGGGATCCCTGTTTTAAAATGTGAGTGAATATGAGAGGGAGGAGAAAGTCCGTGCACACCCTCCACCCCCTGACTAAACCATGGATTGTTTAGTTTTAATTACTGAGTGTTAATTGATCTGTGCTGTACTGGAATATATTATTGGTGAGCTGTATTATGTATTAATATAGTCTTCCTATATGAATATTTTATATTTCTTGATGTTTTATGGAAATTTATGAACATGGGGGGAGGGGCAAACACCTCTGCCAGCTTCCCCCCCCCGTGAGTGCCCAGTCCTGGGCTGTGAAAAAGTGGAGGGGGTGGGGATCCCCCTTATGCCCCCGCAGCAGGGCCCACATTGTGCAGCTCGGGCTCCCTCACACCCAGCGGGGAGGGCACTTTCCGGGGCATTTGGGCGGCTCGGGTCAGTGCTGGGATGGCACCCGGGCAGCTCTGCCAGGAGTCGCAGGGTGATGAATCATCAGAGGCAGCAGCCAATCGGAGGTGAGATCAGCAGAAGGGGGCGGTGCCTGCGGAAGAGGAAGACGCACGAGGTCAGGCAGAGGGAGAGCTCCTCCCCCTCCCACGTGCTCCTAACCCGGGAATTTCCTTTTCTTGAGAAATCAGCGATTACAGTAAAGCTCAGCCCCGCAGGGTAAGCGCGCGCTCTCCCCCCCCCCCCCCCCCCCAAGGGGGTTTAGCCCCCGAGAGTCTGCGCTCAGAGCTCACAATTTTACTTGCACTCAGAGACCTGAGCCCTGTCCTTTGTGCTCTCTGGGAGCTGTAATTGTACTTTACAGTTATTATTTTGTCATTTCTATTCCTCTTTTCCATTTGATATTCCTTATTGGGTGAGGGTCTCTCTCTCAGAAACCTGAGCCCTGTCCTTTGTGCTCTCTGGGAGCTGTAATTGTACTTTACAGTTATTATTTTGTCATTTCTATTACTCTTTTCCATTTGATATTCCTTATTGGGTGAGGGTCTCTCTCAGAAACCTGAGCCCTGTCCTTTGTGCTCTCTGTGAGCTGTAATTGTACTTTACAGTTATTATTTTGTCATTTCTATTACTCTTTTCCATTTGATATTCCTTATTGGGTGAGGGTCTCTCTCTCTCTCAGAAACCTGAGCCCTGTCCTTTGTGCTCTCTGTGAGCTGTAATTGTACTTTACAGTTATTATTTTGTCATTTCTATTACTCTTTTCCATTTGATATTCCTTATTGGGTGAGGGTCTCTCTCTCTCTCTCAGAAACCTGAGCCCTGTCCTTTGTGCTCTCTCTGAGCTGTAATTGTACTTTACAGTTATTATTTTGTCATTTCTATTCCTCTTTTCCATTTGATATTCCTTATTGGGTGAGGGTCTCTCTCTCTCAGAAACCTGAGCCCTGTCCTTTGTGCTCTCTGGGAGCTGTAATTGTACTTTACAGTTATTATTTTGTCATTTCTATTCCTCTTTTCCATTTGATATTCCTTATTGGGTGAGGGTCTCTCTCTCTCTCAGAAACCTGAGCCCTGTCCTTTGTGCTCTCTGGGAGCTGTAATTGTACTTTACAGTTATTATTTTGTCATTTCTATTCCTCTTTTCCATTTGATATTCCTTATTGGGTGAGGGTCTCTCTCTCTCTCTCAGAAACCTGAGCCCTGTCCTTTCTGCTCTCTGTGAGCTGTAATTGTACTTTACAGTTATTATTTTGTCATTTCTATTACTCTTTTCCATTTGATATTCCTTATTGGGTGAGGGTCTCTCTCTCTCTCTCAGAAACCTGAGCCCTGTCCTTTGTGCTCTCTGTGAGCTGTAATTGTACTTTACAGTTATTATTCTGTCATTTCTATTCCTCTTTTCCATTTGATATTCCTTATTGGGTGAGGGTCTCTCTCTCTCTCAGAAACCTGAGCCCTGTCCTTTGTGCTCTCTGGGAGCTGTAATTGTACTTTACAGTTATTATTCTGTCATTTCTATTACTCTTTTCCATTTGATATTCCTTATTGGGTGAGGGTCTCTCTCTCTCTCTCTCTCAGAAACCTGAGCCCTGTCCTTTGTGCTCTCTGGGAGCTGTAATTGTACTTTACAGTTATTATTTTGTCATTTCTATTACTCTTTTCCATTTGATATTCCTTATTGGGTGAGGGTCTCTCTCTCTCTCTCTCTCAGAAACCTGAGCCCTGTCCTTTGTGCTCTCTGGGAGCTGTAATTGTACTTTACAGTTATTATTTTGTCATTTCTATTACTCTTTTCCATTTGATATTCCTTATTGGGTGAGGGTCTCTCTCTCTCTCTCTCAGAAACCTGAGCCCTGTCCTTTGTGCTCTCTGTGAGCTGTAATTGTACTTTACAGTTATTATTCTGTCATTTCTATTCCTCTTTTCCATTTGATATTCCTTATTGGGTGAGGGTCTCTCTCTCTCTCAGAAACCTGAGCCCTGTCCTTTGTGCTCTCTGTGAGCTGTAATTGTACTTTACAGTTATTATTTTGTCATTTCTATTCCTCTTTTCCATTTGATATTCCTTATTGGGTGAGGGTCTCTCTCTCTCAGAAACCTGAGCCCTGTCCTTTGTGCTCTCTCTGGGAGCTGTAATTGTACTTTACAGTTATTATTTTGTCATTTCTATTCCTCTTTTTCATTTGATATTCCTTATTGGGTGAGGGTCTCTCTCTCTCTCTCTCAGAAACCTGAGCCCTGTCCTTTGTGCTCTCTGTGAGCTGTAATTGTACTTTACAGTTATTATTTTGTCATTTCTATTACTCTTTTCCATTTGATATTCCTTATTGGGTGAGGGTCTCTCTCTCTCTCTCTCTCTCTCTCAGAAACCTGAGCCCTGTCCTTTGTGCTCTCTGGGAGCTGTAATTGTACTTTACAGTTATTATTTTGTCATTTCTATTACTCTTTTCCATTTGATATTCCTTATTGGGTGAGGGTCTCTCTCTCTCTCTCAGAAACCTGAGCCCTGTCCTTTGTGCTCTCTGGGAGCTGTAATTGTACTTTACAGTTATTATTTTGTCATTTCTATTACTCTTTTCCATTTGATATTCCTTATTGGGTGAGGGTCTCTCTCTCTCTCTCAGAAACCTGAGCCCTGTCCTTTGTGCTCTCTGGGAGCTGTAATTGTACTTTACAGTTATTATTTTGTCATTTCTATTACTCTTTTCCATTTGATATTCCTTATTGGGTGAGGGTCTCTCTCTCTCTCTGTCCCATGTGTGACTAAGGTGAGGGAAAAAAAAGCTTGGAGGAGTGGTTGCATTAAATGTAGCAACCCCTAACAGTGATTGCTTGTCAAAGAATAGGAATCATAACTTTTTTCAATGTCTCTCTGTACTATCAAAACAATCTCAATTCTCTGTCTTTTCTCCCATAATTACCATTCACAACTCTGTCTTATTCACATACACACACCTTTTAAACAACTTCCAGTAACGACGCTCTATTTAAACAAAACTTCTTTTAAAAAAAACCTTTTCAACTCCGCACTTCCTATACTGGCAAGACACAGATTTTTTATTCATTGTAAACAAAATTAAACTTTCTTGCTAAATTATGGCTATATATTATTCTCAATATCTTTAACTTCTTCAGGAATCTGTTTCTAAATTTAAAGGATTAATTCATTGAATCGAGTTCTCTCCTCTGTTTAAACTAAATGAAACCTAATTTTTTTTTTTGCTTGAGAAACGCAGTTTTGCCCACACTAGCCCCCCCCCCCCTCACTCTTTCTGTCTTGTTGTTAACTCTTAATTGCCTCCCGTAAGATGAAGGGAGAACCTTTGAAAAGAAAAAAAAACCTAATACTTAATACTGCTTAATACTGCTTGTAACTTTCAGTAACCTCAGCTCAGTATTAAAGAAGTTTGAAAGTAGCATTGAAGGTTGAGGGCAAAAGAGGTTTGGAGCAGGAGATAATTCAGGAAGAAAAGGTATTAAGTATGTGTTATGAGAGAGAAATATCACATGCGCTTGATAATCAGATAACAGATACAGAAATTAGGGAGAGAAACTTAAAAATTGGTACCGTGTAACATTAACTTACTTAAACTACAAATCCTTATACAAAAAAAAAGTACCAGCAAATGAAAGCATAACTAGATAGCTTTAACCAGAAACTACCAAGGATTTGCTGGTCTCTTGGAAACAGATTCTATCTTAACATACTCTGTCCTAAAATGAATATTGCAGTAACTCTGTTATTTACACTTTCGAATAATAGAAGGACTAGGGGGCATTCCTTGAAGTTAGCAAGTAGCACATTTAAGACTAATCGGAGAAAATTCTTTTTCACTCAACGCACAATAAAGCTCTGGAATTTGTTGCCAGAGGATGTGGTTAGTGCAGTTAATGTAGCTGGGTTCAATGTGTCCCATGTGTGACTGAGGTGAGGGATTCAGCTCATGTGTAGTCTTTGTGTCAGGATCTGCAGCAGTCCAGCTTGTTCTGTCCTCCAATAGATTTGTATTTATGTAAAAACATTTCTAAATCACGGATGACAGAAAGCTCATTGCGCAGCTGCTCCGGGACCTGTTGCCTTATTTCCAGTGTCACCGTTTCGTACGTTAGATTGTTGCTGGGTGAGGTTTGGGTGTGATTGATTTATTTGGTTTATTTATTTGATGTATATTCTGCCTTTTAGTGCTGTTTAGCTGTGATGGGCTTGATACAAAGGTGCTGAGTGTGTTTTCTGCAGGGTTTTGTGTTACTTCCCAAAGTGCCTGGTACAGGAGGGAGTTAACTCTTCACGTTCTCTTTTTCTCTCGTCCTCAGCCCTCCCTGTCTCTGCTGACTGTATGGAATAGAAAGGAAACATCTCATCTGTCTCTTACGGAGGTTCCTGTCAGACTCATGGATGGTTTTGTTGGTCCTGGGACTTCAGTGCTGGGGTCCAGACCTGCCGGGATACAGTGGTCACAGTCTGAAGCTCAGACACCTCGCCTGCAGCAGTACAGGAAGGTTATGAAGACAGCACTGGGAGTTTTACCTTCATTAGAGCCTGATCCCTCCCTGGTGAAGGCTGTGGCTGATCCCCCAAGATCAGAAAATGTTACAGGGGTGGCTGTGTCCCTTTTCCCCGATCCACTGCAGCCCAGAACTTTGGACTCTTTGTGGATGGTTCTGGTGCGTCTGGAAGCGACACTTAGCAGCAAGTTGGAAAGGATTCAAGGGGAAATCTCCTCGCTGGAGCTGCGCTCAGTGACCCAGGAGAAGAAAATCTCTGCTCATGCTAAACGGCTGCAGGCGTTGGAGAACAAGGTAGCACATTTATTCCCAAATTCTTCTGCCTCCCTTCAAGATCGTGTTTCACTCAGAAGGAAAACTTAGAAGTTAAAAAATGTTTCCAAAAAATAAGCCTACGTAAGTAGTCTTCACCAATGAGAAGCGAGCATAAGTGTCAGACAATATTGTCATAAAGATATACAAAAGAACATAGCGCAAAGATCAGGGATGTGATCGACCAGCTGCACCAGCTCCAAGCGTATTGGGCATGGAGTGTGTTTGGCTCCATGATAAGTATGGCAGCCACACTTTATCGAATTTGTCCCTCCTATCTCAGGTCGATACTCTAAGGCCGCGGTAGAAACAGTGCGGCATTGCCAGGCGCACCCTCGTTCCCCGCACGCACAATTCTCTTCACCTAGCGCTCGATACTCTCTTCTAATTGCATGCAAATGCATGCCGCGTCTATGAAGCGTTAGGCGAAGGGTTAGGCCCGCGCAACCCATTTTACTGTATAGGCGCTTAATACAGCGCCTATACAGTAACCTGGGTGCGCTGGTACCTGTCATTTCAAATGTCATTTCAACTGACAATTGAAATGACAGGCACCAGGAAGTGTAAAAAACCAAAAATATGTATAAATACCTGTCACTTTCTGAATCCCCCAGGCGTGCGGTCATCCAGGCGGCGGTGGGAGCTGGCGGGCGCGCGTTGGGTCCAGGCGGCGGCGGGAGCCGGGGGGGCACATGTTGGTTTCAGGCGGGCGGGTGGGCGCCCGTTCATCCGGGCGGCGGCAGGAGCCGGGGGGGCGCACGTTGGTTTCAGGCGGGCGGGTGGGCGCGCGTTCGAACAAGGCGGCGGTGTGGGCCGGCGGGCGGGTGGGCGCCTGTTGGATCCAGGCCGCGGGCGGGTGGGCGCGCATTCATCCAGGCGGAGGGAGCCGGCGGCGAAAGCAGCCTCCGGCAGCCCCCGCCAGCAGTGAATGAATGCGCGCCTGTGCGACCCATGCGATTTCAGCGCTCAAGGCAGTCACATGCCGTGACGTCGGGCGTCGTGACGTCACGCCTTGAACGCCGAAATCGCACGGGTCGCACAGGCGCGCATTCATTCACTGCTGGCGGGGGCTGCCGGAGGCTGCTTTCGCCGCCGGCTCCCTCCACCTGGATGAATGCGCGCCCACCCGCCCGCAGCCTGGATCCAACACGCGCCCGCCCGCCGGCCCACACCGCCGCCTTGTTCGAACGCGCGCCCACCCGCCCGCCTGAAACCAACGTGCGCCCCCCCCGGCTCCTGCCGCCGCCCGGATGAACGGGCGCCCACCCGCCCGCAGCCTGGATCCAACACGCGCCTGCCTGCCGGCTCACACCGCTGCCTTGTTTGAACGCGCGCCCGCCGGCTCCCGCCGCCGCCCGGATGAACGGGACCCAACGCGCACCCACCCGGCCGCCTGAAACCAACGTGTGCCCACTCGCTCGCCGCCGCCGCCTGGATGAACGGGACCCAACGTGCGCCCACTCGCCCCCCGCCGCCGCCTGGATGACCGCACGCCTGGGGGATTCGGAAACTGACAGGTATTTATACATATTTTTGTTTTTTTACACTTTAAGCTGCAAATATATATATATAGAGAGAGGTCGTCCATGGTACATTCCGCTATGTAGCTGTTCGAACACCACACTAACACCAAGTAGAGGGTAGGCGGTAAACTAGCACGTTAAGGCCGCGGCAAAATAGCGGGTTACTAAGGAGATAATCTGAGCGCGCGTCACAGTATCGGAGGGGAATAGCTAATTCCTTCATTATACAGCTAATTCCTTCATTTACATATCATATACATGCTGCGTGTGGAAAGGGTTATGTGTCTGTTTTAAGAAGCGCTAAGGACGCGTGAAACTGGAGACTGTATCGCTGGATCGCCTTACACGTCCGAATTGTGCGCCCACAGCGTGTTACCGACAGGAAATCTTCAACCGCACGTTACTGTATCGATCTGATAGTAAACTCTCCTGAGCAGGGACCATCTTTTATATGTGTTTTGTGCAGCACTGTATATGGTTTTACTAATTTTGCGTGAGGGGATCCTCAGGAGACAGAGAGGGAGTGAGCCAGGGGTTTGCTGTGAGGGGAGGGGGTATCAAAGTGGTATCCGCTCCAGATGCCACATACTTTAGGTTCACCACTGGATGTTCAGAAGAAGGGAACGGCATCAAAGATGACCCAAGGTTAGGTGCTGAGCAGTCAGGAGGATGAGAGCACAGTGACGTCTCCTGATGTGACAGAATCAGATGTTCCTGAGGTTCTGGGTAATGCTCTGTTAGATCTTGGGTTTTATTATTCACTGATTTATCCAGGCAGAGGCGTTTGATATTCTGTGTCTCTGGGATCAGAGAATCTTTTCATAGTTAGACTTGCAAACCCTGAGGTCCAGAGAGGAATCTGACTCCAGGGGAACAAGTCTGGCAGTTCCTGGGGATGAGGGGTCCTGGTGTCCCCTCTTCCATGATAAAATAAGAGATTAAAGCCAGCTGAACCCCTCCATGTGTCCCTGAGCGTTTCTGGTTTGTGTTTCAGGTGCCTGTGATGTTTGAGGACCTCGCTGTCTCTTTCTCCCAGGAGGAAGGGGGATGTTTAGATGAAGGACATAAGGAGCTTTACAGTGATGTGAAGGAGAATTATGAGATCCTGAGCTCTGTGGGTAAGGATTGCATTATCTCTATTTTAAGTAAATACAGGGGATGTTTTACTAAAAGTAATTTTTCACTGGGTCACCTCCACACCAGAGATGTGCAAGAAGGCCTGGATTTATCAATAGGTGCATGAAGCCGGTCCTAAGTCCCTCTCCTCACAATTTTCCTGGTCCTCAGTCCCTCTCCTTGCCCTTTTCCTGGTCCTCAGTCCTGCTCCTCACCCTTTTCCTGGTCCTCCCTCTCCTCTTCACATCTCTGGTTCTCTCAGCCTCTTTCTCCTATCCCTGAGAGCTCCTCTCTCTGTTGATACTTGAGATCACTTTCCCTCAATAAAAAGAAAATAAATTTATACAGACACACGTAAGGTTGGAAAACAATTTTATTTATATAATGTAATAGAGAAGATGGAAATGTTAGGGATGTGAGTTTAAGTGATCTGTCCTTTAATCACCTTTATGGTGATTTATGAGTGTTTGAAAACGCTATTGTGTAAACATGTTTTCATTTATCCATTTTATGTTATGTTGTTTTATTTGTAACTCAGTGTGCAGTTATCTTTGTAATCCACCCTGAAGAATTGCATTGCAGGAGGCAGGATATAAGTTGTTTTTTTTTATAAATGTATGAATAATTAAAATAAACCACAGGAGCTCTATAAAAACATCACACAGGAGTTTTCACAGGTGACTCCTAAAGTTTCTGCTACATCACCGTATTCTCTAATAACAGAGATCCCATATAGCCATTGTACAATCCTTCAAAAAGTCTGACCCCAACTCATTGAAAGCTTTTCATGCCATTGCCACTGACACATTATTAATTTCTCCTTTTTATATCCAACAGACAATGAGTTCATACAGGAAGTGAAGAGGGAGGAGAAAAGAGAAGAGCACCCTATAATACTAGCACTTATATCAGGAAATGTCTGTGAGAATCTTTCCCAGAGGGCTGATGGGGGAGACACTTGCCAAAGTCAGCAGGAATTGGAGAAAAAGCAGCAAGACCCTGCAAGAGGCTCACCGGATGGAGTCACTGCATGTGTGAGAAGTGACAGGGAGGTCACAGAGTTCCCTGAGCAGCAGAGAGAACTGAGAAAAGTGAGACCCTTCCAAAGTACTAACCATGATCAAATGACTTCTGACCTCCACCAGAGAGAGGAGAAAGTGAAAAAATCTTTTCACTGTGACACCTGTGGGAAAACCTTTGATAGGAAATGTCATTTAGTATTGCACCAGAAAACCCACACAACAGAAAGACCTTTTCCATGCTCTCAGTGTGGAAAATGTTTCAAACATAAGTTTACCCTGAAATTACACCAGCGAATCCACACTCAAGGGAACACATTCACTTGTATTAAATGTAAGAAAAAGTTTTCTAGCAGGGAATCCTTAGTAATACACCAAAGAACACACACAGGACAGAGACCCTCTCATTGCCCTCAAGATGGGGAATCTTACAGCTCTGAGTTCTCTTTATTAAATCACCAGAAAATGGAGACAGAAGAGAGAACATTTTCATGTTCTGAAAGTGGGGAAAACATCATTGACAAGCAAGATTTAATAATAAACCCAAATTCCCAGAAAGAAGAAAAATTATGCATGTGTACTGGTGATGACAGAAACTTATATCAGAAAGAAAACTTCACAGAACAACTAAAATTACAAACAGGACAGAGAGCAATTTCAAGTAATGAGTGCAATGAAAGCTTATGTGAGGGGAAAATCTTTTCAGGGGACAGAAAAAACCTTACTGGTGGGAGACCATTGTCTTGTATTCGATCTGAAAAAAGCTTCAATGTGAAGGCAGATGTCGCACAAGAGAAGAAAATTCCCAAAGTAAAAAGCCAACTTATATGTACTGAGTGTGGTAAAAGGTGCAGGTGGAAGTGTGACCTCATCATCCACCAGAGAACACACACAGGAGAAAAACTATTTACATGTAGTGAGTGTGGTAAAAGTTTCAGTCGGAAAGAACATCTCAAATTCCACCAGAGAATCCACACTGGAGAGAAGCCATTTACATGTAGTGAGTGTGGTAAAAGTTTCAGTCGGAAAGAACATCTCAAATTCCACAAAAGAATCCACACTGGAGAGAAGCCATTTACATGTAGTGAGTGTGGTAAAAGTTTCATTAAGGAAGTCGAGTTAAAACGCCACCAGATAGTCCACACAGGAGAAAAGCCATTTACATGTAGTGAGTGTGATAAAAGTTTCAGTCGGAAAGAACATCTCAAATTCCACCAGAGAATCCACACTGGAGAGAAGCCATTTACATGTAGTGAATGTGATAAAAGCTTTAAGACAAAAGGAGAACTGAAAATCCATCAGAGAATCCACACAGGAGAGAAGCCATTTACATGCAGTGAGTGTGGTAAAAGCTTCCGTGATCAAGGAAACTTCAAACGCCACCAGAAAAACCATTTACATATGAGAATGGTAAAAGTTTAAGTAAGAAGATATCTTTCACATGGCATCAGCGAATATACACTGGAGTGAAACCAAGTCCTTGTTCTTTGTGTATTAATAGCTTCAGAACAGAGGAAGAAACTGCAAGCCACCAGAGAAGCCACACAAGAATCACATACAATTCAAAAACTCTCCTATAGTTTTTGGAATTGTTAAAATGCCCTGATAAAGATATTAAAGAGTGGGATGCAAGAACAATACAACTTTTCCCTATGCATCAAGTAACATCTAAGAGTCAGAGTATGCTGAGATTGTACTTTATAACAGCTGATGGTGGTGTGGGCTTTTCAGTTGCAAATATGCAAAAAGTGCTGAAGTACAAAAATGAATGCCCAAAATTGTTCTTCATTCTTAAACTTAGACAATTGTTACAGTGAGTGGAAGGAATAACTGAGACTCAGCTCATACATTAGGGGAAAGCAGGAATGGAATTTGCAAAGCTATAAAAAAAGCATTGGAAAGAATTAGACCAGAAAACAAGGAAAATCAGTTCCCAAAAACACAAATATAGTAGGAAATACAAAGAGTTACTTCAGAAACCCCACATGGCTCAACACCTGACATGGGAATAGGATTTTAAACATAGAGATGAGAGATTGAGAATTGCAGCACAGGACATGGAATGGTTCACAGGCAGCAGAGAAAAAACCTAGTGGAACAGACAATGCAGGGTCTGTAAAACAGAACTATAATTAGTTACACAGCTTGCTGCTGGAGGTCAGGTGCTGATGTAAGAAGGCCTGGATACAGAAAGGCATAATAAGGTGGCCCGGCTCATCCTCGGAAGTTGTGTAAACATTATAACATCGCTGTACCAGGAAGGCACTGGGATCCTGATCCTGAGAGAAAAGCAGCCATTGTGGTAATGCAAAATCTATTCTACGATTGTAAAACATGGGTTGAGTTGGTTTTAGTCTTTTCCCATCAACCTTCCCTCTTCCCTTAATAGGGCCGAACCTGGGGAGAGGTGCAATTGAGATTTTGGGGTCTCTGCATTGCTGCTGTAACCTCATCCCCTGATGTCTAACATCACTTCCTGCTCCTTGGAAGCACCAGTGAGGCAGGAGGTGCAGCAGCCGATGGGTGGAGATCTCTGCATTGGGAATGAAAATCCAGTGAACCCTTCCCTCACCCCCCAGTCCCATCCCAAATCCCCCTCTTCAATCTCAGGGGCAAACCCACTTTTCAGAATATCAGAGGGGCCTGCAGGGGCTGAGTCTCCTCAGGCCCCACAACCTTTAGGGTCAGCTCTGCCGCAGCTCATCATTGTGGAAAATACTTTGAACTCCTCAGCTCTGTGTGGTATGAGGTTCAAAAAATGCAAAGGATTTTAGGAATTATTAGGAAAGGAGAATAAAATGTGGAAAGTCATAATACTTCTGTTTCCCTCCATGGTGCATCTGCACCCTGAGTCCTGTGTGCAGTTCTGGTCCCTGCATCTCAAAAGCTCTATTACGGATAGAGAAATTTGGATCCCTTGGGTCATAAATATTTAAAATAAATAAATATACATCAGAACTAGAAAAGGTGCAGAGAAAGGCAACCAGAATGATAAAGGTGAAGGGACGGCTTCCCTTTTGAGGAAAGGCTGAAGAGGTTAAGGCTGCTCACTCTCTCCTTCTCTCTCCACTGTCACTCAGCCTTCCCCTCATTCCCTTCCCTCTATCACTCAACGTCTCCCTCCCCTTCCCTTTCAATCCCTTTCCATCAGACCCACATTAAGCGGGGCCTCTCCTTACTAGCAGGAGATAGGAACCTCGCCAGCATGCTGTCACAGTGGCCTCTCATTGCTGGCAGGTTTAGGAACCCCGCGAGCATACCATAACATAGGATCTGTTACTGTTGGGGGGGAACCCTGCCAGCATGCTGTCATATGGGGTTCTCGCTGGTGTGGGGTGGGAACCCTGCCAGCATGCTGTCATATGGGGTTCTCGCTGGTGTGGGGTGGGAACCCTGCCAGCATGCTGTCATATGGGGTTCTCGCTGGTGTGGGGTGGGAACCCTGCCAGCATGCTGTCATGCAAGGTTTCTCTTCTCCTTGGTTGACCGTAGCACCTTGTGATGGTGCTGTGCGGGAGAGGGGGGGTTTGAAGTGGAGCTCTGCTGTCCTCCCCAGGTACTCGAGGACTGGGGGAGTCCCGGTTTTGGCTTTCCGCACAGTTGCTTCTTTCCCCGCTGAGACCCAGGAGAACTTGGTGGAAGCTGTTGCCCTGATGGCGAGTGTTTGTCCCAGGTGTGTGTTGCTCCCTGGGCATCTCGGTGAGTCTTTTGTATTACCAACTAAGCCGGCCATGATAACCTTAGAAACCATACGGGACCTGATTGTAGGCTTCGGTTCTTCTATGAAGGAATGCAACAGCAAAATTCATCATCTCTCTTCTAAAGTTGTTACCTTGGGGAATAAACATGATGAATAATTATGTGATTTAAAAGCTCCCCCCCCTCCTTTTCTCACCTTTTTATATGATTAGACTAATCCTCTTTTTTTATTTCTGTAACTAAGGTTAAATTCTTGCTTCAAATTGTTGAAATCTATAAAAATAAAAAATGTATTTATATATTAAAAAAAAAGCAGCGGCACAACTTGTGTGCCTTTTCTGTAGCCAGAGGCTTCTTCCCCTATTTGTGGTCGCTGCTCCCTGCTGGTAATTTCCTCCCTCTCTGTGTTGCTGCTGCTGCTGGGCAGCCAGGAGCACCCTCACCCTCCTTCTCTTGCCGCTGCCGCTGCGGTGCTGCCAGCCCTGATGCCAGGAATCGGGACCCACCCACCTTTATTTCTGCTGCCAGACTCCCACCCCCAGACCAGCTCCATTGCACTTCTGCTGCTGTCCCAGGGTTTCTCACTGTGGAAGGTCATTGTGGTGGGGAGCAAGGAATGAGGGCAAGAGTGCGAGAGAGAGCAAAAAGAAAGGGAGTGAGAAGAGAACAAGGGGGTGGAAGCAGGGAAAGACGGGGGAGGGATGCTGAAGAGAGGAGGGGAAGAGGCAGAAGACAGCACACAGAGAGAGAATGGGGACAGGGCGGGGGAGAGAGGGCGGGGGCAAGCACAATGGGGGTAGGCACAGGGGGTGAGGGACTGAGAGAAGAGGATTTTGCTAGAGGAGGAAGAAGAGAGAGCTAGAGGCAGAGGAATGAGGAGGGATACTTATCTTCCCCTCTCCCTCCTCTACTAGAGCAATTCCACCTCCCCTCAGAAAACACCCTATCTCTCTCCCTCCCCATCTCCCTATCTCCCCTGCAACTCATACATATGCACATACTAGAGCAATTCCACCTCCCCTCAGAAAACACCCTATCCCTCTCCCTCCCCATCTCCCTCTCTCCCCTGCAACTCATACATATGCACATACTAGAGCAATTCCACCTCCCCTAAGAAAACACCCTATCCCTCTCCCTCCCCATCTCGCTCTCTCCCTTGCAACTCATACATACGCACATACTAGTGCAATTCCACCTCCCCTCAGAAAACACCCTATCCCTCTCCCTCCCCATCTCCCTATCTCCCCTGCAACTCATACATATGCACATACTAGAGCAATTCCACCTCCCTTCAGAAAACACCCTATCCCTCTCCCTCCCCATCTCCCTCTCTCCCCTGCAACTCACACATATGCACATACTAGAGCAATTCCACCTCCCCTCAGAAAACACCCTATCCCTCTCCCTCCCCATCTCCCTCTCTCCCCTGCAACTCAAACATACGCACGTACTAGAGCAATTCAAACCCCCCTCAGAAAACACCCTATCCCTCTCCCTCCCCATCTCCCTCTCTCCCCTGCAACTCATACATACGCACATACTAGAGCAATTCCACCTCCCCTCAGAAAACACCCTATCCCTATCCCTCCCCCCTCCCCATCTCCCTCTCTCCCCTGCAACTCATACATACGCACATACTAGTGCAATTCCACCTCCCCTCAGAAAACACCCTATCCCTCTCCCTCCCCATCTCCCTCTCTCCCCTGCACCTCATACATACGCACATACTAGAGCAATTCCACCTCCCCTCAGAAAACACCCTATCCCTCCCCCTCCCCATCTCCCTCTCTCCCCTGCACCTCATACATACGCACATACTAGAGCAATTCCACCTCCCCTCAGAAAACACCCTATCCCTCTCCCTCCCCATCTCCCTCTCTCCCCTGCAACTCATACATACGCACATACTAGAGCAATTCCACCTCCCCTCAGAAAACACCCTATCCCTATCCCTCCCCCTCCCCATCTCCCTCTCTCCCCTGCAACTCATACATACGCACATACTAGTGCAATTCCACCTCCCCTCAGAAAACACCCTATCCCTCTCCCTCCCCATCTCCCTCTCTCCCCTGCACCTCATACATACGCACATACTAGAGCAATTCCACCTCCCCTCAGAAAACACCCTATCCCTCCCCCTCCCCATCTCCCTCTCTCCCCTGCAACTCATACATACGCACATACTAGAGCAATTCCACCTCCCTTCAGAAAACACCCTATCCCTCTCCCTCCTGCACCTCATACATATGCACATACTAGAGCAATTCCACCTCCCCTCAGAAAACACCCTATCCCTCTCCCTCCCCATCTCCCTATCTCCCCTGCAACTCATACATATGCACATACTAGAGCAATTCCACCTCCCCTCACAAAACACCCTATCTCTCTCCCTCCCATCTCCCTATCTCCCCTGCAACTCATACATATGCACATACTAGAGCAACTCCACCTCCCCTCAGAAAACACCCTCTCCCTCCCCATCTCCCTCTCTCCCCTGCACCTCATACATACGCACATACTAGAGCAACTCCACCTCCCCTCAGAAAACACCCTCTCCCTCCCCATCTCCCTCTCTCCCCTGCAACTCATAGATACGCACGTACTAGAGCAATTCCACCTCCCCTCAGAAAACACCCTATCCCTCTCCCTCCCCCCCCCACCTCCCTCTCTCTCCTGCAACTCATACATACGCACATATTAGAGCAATTCCCCCTCCCCTCAGAAAACACCCTATCCCTCTCTCTCCCCATCTCTCCCCTGCACCTCATACATACGCACATACTAGAGCAATTCCACCTCCCCTCAGAAAACACCCTCTCCCTCCCCATCTGGAGGAAGTCATCCCTAACCTGCCTGCATGTCAGTCTGTATACATGTGTGTGTGTCAGCATGTATGTGCATGTGAGCATTCCTGCCTCTTAATCTGTCCCTGAGTGAGCCTGTGTGTGAGAATCAATGTGGGGTTTTGTTAGGGAAACTGCAGAATCAGCTGCAGTACTGACATTCAGCCTGGAGTAGAGATAACCTGACTATCTATCCTTGAGTATTGTTTAGACTGGAACTGCTGGCAAGGAGTAATCCTGTCCCACAAACACACAGTCTAGTTTGGCACGCACACTTGACATTAGGCTATAAAAGGACGAACAGCTATGGCTGCAAAACGGGGAGAGCGAGAAACATACTTTTGCTTTGCTGGCAAGCAAAGTACTGCGTGTCACTTTGTAGACGTACAAAGTGACTGGACCCCTTTTGCCTGTGGTGGGCTCTCTCTCTGAGGCAGGCTGATGAAAAGGGTGTTGTGAGTATTGGCCGAAATAGTGTGCACGAATACAGATGAATATGCTTAGAATTGTTCTTAATGCTCAAAACTGTATATTTTTGTGCTTAGAATTGTTCTTAATACTTAGAACTGTATATGCTTAGAATTGTATATTTTAGTACTTAGAACTGTATACCTTTAATACTTAGAATTATTAAGATTGTATATCAATAAACATATTATTTTACTTTTACCTTATTCTCGCCTACCTGATTCCTCACAGGTTTAGAGCACAGATCCCCTCAGGAGCCACAAACCAGTCAAGTTTTTAGGATTTCCAGAAGGAACAGGCATGAGGTCTATTGCATACAATGGAGGCAATGCATGCAGGTTTCATGCATATTCATTGAGGCAATCCTGAAAACCTGACCGGATTGCAGCCCTTGAGGACTGAGTTTGGGGATCCCTGTTTTAAAATTTGTGTGTGAGAGGGAAGAGAAAGTCCGTGCGCACTCTCCACCCCCTGACTAAACCATGGATTGTTTAGTTTTAATTATTGACTGTTAATTGATGTCTGCTGTTCTGAAATACATTATCGGTGTTTGATACATTTTTTTAAGTTTTTATAATTGCTGGATATTTTATTAGTCGTCTGTGTTGAAGTATTTATTTTATTATTGATATGGTCTTACTATATATGTTTTATATTTCTTGATGTTTTATTCAAATTATGAAAGGGAAGGGGAGGGGCATCTCCCCCCTCCCCCCGCCGGGTCGAGTGCCCAGTCCTGGTCTGTGAAAAAGTTGCCACCCTCCTCCCAGCCCAGAGCCTGAGCGGAGGAGGGGGTGGGGATCCCCCTTATGCCCCCGCAGCGGGGCCCACATTGTGCAGCTCGGGCTCCCTCACACCCAGCGGGGAGGGCACTTTCCGGGGCATTTGGGCGGCTCGGGTCAGTGCTGGGCTGGCACCCGGGCAGCTCTGCCAGGAGTCGCAGGGTGATGAGTCATCAGAGGCAGCAGCCAATCGGAGGTGAGATCAGCAGAAGGGGGCGGTGCCTGCAGGAGGCGGAAGACGCATGAGGTCAGGCAGAGGGAGAGCTCCTCCCCCTCCCACGTGCTCCTAACCCGCAGTAAAGCTCAGCCCTGCAGGGTAAGCTCCCTCTCCTTTTTCTTTTTCTGGGGTCCCTGCGACATTTTCTAGCGCAATGAGGGGGAGGGGGAGTCAGGGCTTTAAATCCGAGCCCCTGCAAAAATCCCCAGGAGATTTGAATAGGGGGGGTAAGCACCGCCCTGGGAAAGAGAGCAGAGGGGGTTTAGCCCCCGAGAGTCTGCGCTCAGAGCTCACTATTTTACTTGCACTCAGAAACCTGAGCCCTGTCCTTTGTGCTCTCTGTGAGCTGTAATTGTACTTTACAGTTATTATTTTGTCATTTCTATTCCTCTTTTCCATTTGATATTCCTTATTGGGTGAGGGTCTCTCTCTCTCTCAGAAACCTGAGCCCTGTCCTTTGTGCTCTCTGTGAGCTGTAATTGTACTTTACAGTTATTATTTTGTCATTTCTATTCCTCTTTTCCATTTGATATTCCTTATTGGGTGAGGGTCTCTCTCTCTCTCAGAAACCTGAGCCCTGTCCTTTGTGCTCTCTCTGAGCTGTAATTGTACTTTACAGTTATTATTTTGTCATTTCTATTACTCTTTTCCATTTGATATTCCTTATTGGGTGAGGGTCTCTCTCTCTCTCTCAGAAACCTGAGCCCTGTCCTTTGTGCTCTCTGGGAGCTGTAATTGTACTTTACAGTTATTATTTTGTCATTTCTATTACTCTTTTCCATTTGATATTCCTTATTGGGTGAGGGTCTCTCTCTCTCTCTCTCAGAAACCTGAGCCCTGTCCTTTGTGCTCTCTGTGAGCTGTAATTGTACTTTACAGTTATTATTTTGTCCTTTCTATTACTCTTTTCCATTTGATATTCCTTATTGGGTGAGGGTCTCTCTCTCTCTCTGTCCCATGTGTGACTGAGGTGAGGGATTCAGCTCCTGTGTAGTCTTTGTGTCAGGATCTGCACCAGTCCAGCTTGTTCTGTTTTCCAATAGATTTTTATTTATGTAAAAACATTTCTTATTTTATTTTATTTTTTATTAAATTTCCAAATTATAACAAGCATACATCTTGTTAGGGTAATATAGTACAATCAAAGGCATAATCATATAAAGAAAATTTTCTCTACTACATAAACGTTTGTACTGAAATAAAGGAAATAAGGGAGAGGACTAGAAAACAGAGCGTTAATTAAAGAAAAACTATACTTGTAACACTTCAGGTCTCCATGTATACTAATATCTTATCTTACTGCGGACCACAATTATTTTATGTCTGGGTATGAGTTTCCAAAAAAGTTTTCAGCTGTTCAATCTCAAAGAAAACATAAAATTAACATTGTTAAAAATAATGACACGTTTGCAGGGATAACGTAAATTGAACTTCGATCCGAGTTTTATAACATCTGGTCTCAATTCAAGGAATTGTTTACGCATTATTTGTGTAGATCTTATCAGATCTGGAAAGATCCAGACCTTATGGCCATAGAATAACAACTGCCTATTGCGGAAAAACATTCTTAATATGTTATTACGTTCAGATGCGAATGCAAAAGTCACCAATACTGGTCTTCTCTGAGCAATATCTGTCTCGATAGATGATTCAAGAATGGCAGAAACATCCAATGATTGATCCCCCCTCTTCCTGTATTCTTACATTTTCTCTTGAAACTTGTGGGAGGTAATAAATCTTAGTAATAACTGGAAATGCTGATTCAGGAATATGCTATATATTTAACATATAGCTTTCAAAGAGTTCAAGTGGGGAGATCAATCTTATTTGGGGAAAATTTAATATTCTTAAATTGCAAATCCTTGAAGCATTTTCAAGACTTTCTAGTCTTCTATTAGTAATTCTTTCCGATTTTATCAAATTCTGAGTCATTTTTTCAGATTCATCAAGTCTTTTATCAATATCCTCTATTTTTTGATTATAGGAAGACAGTAATGTTGTGTTAATCAAAACTTGGTTTTTAGTAGTCCATAGTAACTTGTGATAAAGTAGCTAGAGAGGACTCAATTGATTTTAAAGCCCCACAAATGCCTTCCATTGTAGAGGGTAAAGTCATATATTTGGATAGATCAGTCTCCACAACCTTTGGATTCTCTTCACCCATAGTCCTAATTGCGCCCGTTCCCCTACCTTGTGCTGATGTCCCAGGGATATCCAGTGCTATTTCCACGCGAGGATTTTGTTCGTTTTCAGGATCTTTCCTTTCTCCTGTGTCCGGGGACTTCCAAAGTCCCTTATCCACACTCAAGAGATCTCGATGTTGCAGCGCTTCCAAACTCCCCTGAGCTTCCACAGGGTTTGGCGCTGATTCTGGCACGGACCTCAGCGGTAGCTGGCCTGGGGGAACGGATCTGTCCGGCGTGCCGGGGCTCAGAGTGGTATCCAGAGTCAAGAGGTTAATCTCGCGCTCCTCGAGATTTCCTACCGCGACTGCACTTCCCAGCGTCTGATTAGTGTCCGCTGAGAAAAAACCCTCTATGCGCGGCTGAAGATGGTTGCTTGAGGGTAAGCTTGTCGTTACCCCTCTAAGCTTAGCCTTGCGCTTCGTGTGGGGCACAATAATTGCAGCAGAACAGAAAAGTAGGAAAAGCGCTGCCGAAGGTTTTCCTCCGCGTCTTACATGGCGGCCATCTTCGGTCCTCAGTATGTAAAAACATTTCTAAATCACGTATGACAGAAAGCTCATTGTGCAGCTGCTCTGGGACCTGTTCCCTTATTTCCAGTGTCACCGTTTCATACGTTAGATTGTTGCTGGGTAAGTTTTGGGTGTGATTGATATATTTGGTTTATTTATTTGATTTATATTCTGCTTTTAGTGCTGTTTAGCTGTGATGGGATTGATACAAAGGTGCTGAGTGTGTTTTCTGCAGGGTTTTGTGTTACTTCCCAAAGTGCCTGGTACAGGAGGGAGTTAACTCTACACGTTCTCTTTTTCTCTCCTCCTCAGCCCTCCCTGTCTCTGCTGATTGTATGGAATAGAAAGGAAACATCTCACCTGTCTCTTACGGAGGTTCCTGTCAGACCCATGGATGGTTTTGTTGGTCCTGGGACTTCAGTGCTGGGATCCAGACCTGCCAGGGTACAGGGGTCACAGTCTGTAGCTCAGACACCTCACCCGCAGCAGTACAGGAAGGTTATGAAGACAGCACTGGGAGTTTTCCCTTCACCAGATCCCGATCCCTCCCTGGTGAAGGCTGTGGCTGATCCCCCAAGATCAGAAAATGTTACAGGGGTAACTGTGTCCCTTTTCCCCGATCCACTGCAGCCCAGAACTTTGGACTCTTTGTGGATGGTTCTGGTGCGTCTGGAAGCGACACTTGGCAGCAAGTTGGAAAGGATTCAAGGGGAAATCTCCTCACTGGAGCTGCGCTCGGTGACCCAGGAGAAGAAAATCTCTGCTCATGCTAAACGGCTGCAGGCGTTGGAGAACAAGGTAGCACATTTATTCCCAAATTCTTCTGCCTCCCTTCAAGATCGTGTTTCATTCAGAAGGAAAACTTAGAAGTTAAAAAATGTTTCCAAAAAATAAGCCTACGTAAGTAGTCTTCACCAATGAGAAGCGAGCATAAGTGTCAGACAATATTGTCATAAAGATATACAAAAGAACATAGCGCGTACATCAGGGATGTGATCGACCAGCTGCACCAGCTCCAAGCGTATTGGGCATGGAGTGTGTTTGGCTCCATGATAAGTATGGCAGCCACACTTTATCGAATTTGTCCCTCCTATCTGTGCTCTTCTCCTCTACCCCCGATTCCTGACTCCATGCTTTCCTCCTGACTGCACCGTGTGCTTATAACAGACTTCCTGAGCCGCTGCGTCAGGCTTCCTCTCTCTCCTGATTTATATCCTGTCTGAAATCCCACTTTTTTTGAGGCTGCTTTTAAATCTTAGACCTGATTATCTCCCCTTACAGCCTCATTCATCTTTAACCGTTTTCTTAATAAAAGAAATTCCTCAAGGCTCTTTTGCCCTGTATGGTTGTCTTGATTAGATTGTAAGCTCTCCTGAGCAGGGACCATCTTTTATATGTGTTTTATGCAGCACTGTGTATGGTTTTACTAATTTTGAGTGAGGGGATCCACAGGAGACAGAGAGGGAGTGAACCAGGGGTTTGCTGTGAGGGAACGGGGTATCAAAGGTGGTATCCACTCCAGATACCACATACTTTCGGTTCACCATTACAGCATCAAAGGTGACCCAAGGTTAGGGGCTGAGCAGTCAGGAGGATGAGAGCACAGTGACTTCTCCTGATGTGACAGAATCAGATGTTCCTGAGGTTCTGGGTAATGCTCTGTCAGATCTTGGGTTTTATTATTCACTGATTTATCCAGGCAGAGGCATTTGATATTCTGTGTCTCTGGGATCAGAGAATCTTTCCATAGTTAGACTTGCAAACCCCGAGGTCCAGAGAGGAATCTGACTCCAGGGGAACAAGTCTGGCAGTTCCTTGGGATGAGGGTTCCTGGTGTCCCCTCTTCCATGATAAAATGATAAGAGATTAAAGCCAACTGAGCCCCTCCATGGTCCCTGAGCGTTTCTGGTTTATGTTTCAGGTGCCGGTGATGTTTGAGGACCTCGCTGTCTCTTTCTTCCAGGAGGAAGGGGGTTGTTTAGATGAAGGACATAAGGAGCTTTACAGTGATGTGAAGGAGAATTATGAGATCCTGAGCTCTGTAGGTAAGGATTGCATTATCCTTTTTTCCCTGGGTCAGCTCCACACCAGAGATGTGCAAGCAGGCCTGGATTTATCAATAGGTGCATGAAGTCGGTCCTCAATTCCTCTCCTCACAATTTTCCTGGTCCTCTCTCCCTCACTTCACCCTTTCTCCTGGTCCTCCCTCTCCTCTCCACATCATTGATTCTCTCATCCTCTTTCTCCCATCCCTGAGAGCTCCTCTCTGCTAATACTTGAGATCACTTTCCCTCAATAAAATGAAAATAAATTTATACAGACACACGTAAGGTTGGAAAACATTTTTATTTATATAATGTAATAGAGAAGATGGAAATTTGTGAGTTTTTTAAGTGATCTGTCCTTTAAATGTAGATATGCTATTGTATGTATGTTAAATGTGGTTTATTATTATTTTAATTTATTATTGTAACCCACTTAGTATCGCAGGTCCACTATAAATGGATAATAATACATGTTTTTAAAACAATAAATAGTAGATAAGCCCAGAAGAACCAGACCCACAGGCATCCTAAAGGGAGGGACCTGTGTGATCTCCAGCGTTCCTGCATTACAGCAGGTTTATTGCTGCTCAGATAAAAATGTCACGTAATTGGTGGCAGTGGAAGGTATGATCAGAACTTCTGTGTTAAAAGATCTTCACTGGCTCCCTGTGCAGAGTCGCTCTTAGTTGAAACTGATGGTGATATTCAGAAATAAGGGGTTTGAATTCTTCTAAGTTAAGACGTTGTGAGCCATTGATATCATTGAGGGCTAAAGGGACAGGGATGCTTCTGTTCCCTCTGCTCCTGAGTATTGATTGCTACTAACATGTAAGAGAGCCTTTAATTCCTCCTGCTCTTCCAGCTGAGTTCAGGATGGAGGGTGATTTATGAGTGTATGAAAATGCTATTGTGTAAAGATGTTTTCATTTATCCATTTTATGTTATGTTATGTTTTATTTGTAACTCTGTGCAGTTATCTTTGTAATCCACCCGAAGAATTGCATTGCAGGAGGCAGAATATAAGATTTTTTTTTTATAAATGTATGAATAACTAAAATAAATCACAGGAGCTCTATAAAAACATCACACAGAAGTTTTCACAGGTGACTCCTAAAGTTTATGCTACATTACCGTATTCTCTAATAACAGAGATCCCATATAGCCATTGTACAATCCTTCAAAAAGTCTGACCCTAACTCATTGAAAGCTTTTCATGCCATTGCCACTGACACATGATTAATTTCTCCTTTTTATATCCAACAGACAATGAGGTCATACAGGAAGAGAAGAGGGAGGAGAAAAGAGAAGAGCACCCTATAGTACTAGCACTTATATCAGGAAATGTCTGTGAGAATCTTTCCCAGAGGTCTGAGGGGGGAGACACTAGCCAAAGTCAGCAGGAATTGGAGAAGAAGCAGCGAGAACCTGCAAGAAACTCACCAGATGGAGTCACTGCATGTGTGAGAAGTGACAGGGAGCTCACAGACATCCATGAGCACCAGAGAGACCTGAGAGCAGAGAGACCCTTCCAAAGTACTAACAGTGATCAAATGACTACTGAACTCCAACAGAGAGAGGAGAAAGTGAAAAAAATCTTTTCACTGTGACACCTGTGGGAAAACCTTTGATCGGAAATGTCATTTAGTATTACACCAGAAAACCCACACAGCAGCAAGACCTTTTCCATGCTCTCAGTGTGGAAAATGTTTCAAACATAAGTTAACCCTGAAATTACACCAGCGAATCCACATTCAAGGGAACACATTCACTTGTATTAAATGTAAGAAAAACTTTTCTAGCAGGGAAGCCTTAGTAATACACCAAAGAACACACACAGGACAGAGACCCTCTCATTGCCCTCAAGATGGGGAATCTTACAGCTCTGAGTTCTCTTTATTAAATCACCAGAAAATGGAGACAGAAGAGAGAACATTTCATGTTCTGAAAGTGAGGGAAAACATCATTGACAAGCAAGATTTAATAATAAACCCAAATTCCCAGAAAGAAGAAAAATTATGCATGTGTACTGGTGATGACAGAAACTTATATCAGAAAGAAAACTTCACAGAACAACTAAAATTACAAACAGGTCAGAGAGCAATTTCAAGTAATGAGTGCAATGAAAGCTTATGTGAGGGGAAAATCTTTTCAGGGGACAGAAAAAACCTTACTGGTGGGAGACTATTGTCTTGTATTCGATCTGAAAAAAGTTTCAATGTGAAGGCAGATGTCGCACAAGAGAAGAAAATTTCCAAAGTAAAAAGCCAACTTATATGTACTGAGTGTGGTAAAAGCTGCAGGTGGAAGAGTGACCTCATCATCCACCAGAAAATCCACACAGGAGAAAAGCCATTTATATGTAGTGAGTGTGGTAAAAGTTTCAGTCAGAAAGAATATCTCAAATTCCACCAGAGAATCCACACTGGAGAGATGCCATTTACATGTAGTGAGTGTGGTAAACGTTTCAGTCACAAAGGACACTTCAATTGTCACCAGAGAATCCACACAGGAGAGAAGCCATTTAAATGTAGTGAGTGTGGTAAACGTTTCAGTCACAAAGGAAACTTCAAAAGTCACCAGAGAATCCACACAGGAGAGAAGCCATTTACATGTAGTGAGTGTGGTAAACGTTTCAGTCACAAAGGACACTTCAATTGTCACCAGAGAATCCACACAGGAGAGAAGCCATTTAAATGTAGTGAGTGTGGTAAACGTTTCAGTCACAAAGGAAACTTCAAATGTCACCAGAGAATCCACACTGGAGCGAATCTATTTACTTGTAGTGAGTGTGGTAAAAGCTTCAGTGATCAACGAAACTTCAAACGCCACCAGAAAAATAATTTACATATGAGAGTGGTAAAAGGTTAAGTAAGAAGATATCTTTCGCATGGCATCAGAGAATATTCACTGGAGTGAAACCAAGTCCTTGTTCTTTGTGTATTAATAGCTTCAGAACAGAGGAAGAAACTGCAAGCCACCAGAGAAGCCACACAAGAGTCACATACAATTCAAAAACTCTCCTATAGTTTTTGGAGTTGTTAAAATGGCCTGATAAAGATATTAAAGAGTGGGATGCAGATGTGAGATTTGCATCGGCCTCATCAAAATCGGCCTGAGTCGCCATCTTACTAAACCGTCAACTCCCTATAAAAATTAGTCAAGAAATCAAAGACCCACAAGGGAAATATATTATCTTGGTTACTGAACTCGATCACCAGAAAGTGGTAATGTGTAATATCTATGCCCCCAACAACTATGATCCGGGATTCTTTAGAGGCCTTTATACTCACCTACTCCCATACTCCACTGATACCTTGATAATAGGGGGCAATTTCAACACAGTCCGAGACACTCACCTAGATACATCTAAGAGCGGACGTTGTGAGCAGGGGATGGGTAAAGGACCTACTATGTTGGAGAAAAACTTGGATTTGTTAGATGTGTGGCGAACCTTACACCCCACAGAGCATGACTTTACCCATGTCTCACGAGCGCACGGGACCCACTCCCGCATTGACTACTTTCTCATAAGTTCTCAAGCGTTTGCGAGAGTCCGCAAAGCAGGTATTGATAACATAGCGATTTCGGACCATGGGCCGATATGGGTGGATTTGTGGACCTCACTAGTATCTCCCACACCTAAAATATGGCGATATCCATATTTCCTAGCCAATGATGGGAAATTTCGGGAATTTATTCTGAACAAATGGCAAAAACTTATAACCTTGAACAAGGAGCATGAATCCAACCCCGTATTACTATGGTACACTGCAAAAGCGGTGTTGCAAGGTGAGATAATATCATATGTTACCCAATATAGGAAAATGCTTAACCGCCGAATCTTAACACTATCCATACTTGCGCGCCAATCTCGCCTTCACTGGGCAGCTGTAGGAACGAAAGAGGCTCGTACTGAATATCTAACTCATCAACATGCCCTAAACTCATTACTTCACCAGCGGGCTAAAAAGAGCCACTTATATTATCAATTTCGTTTATACCAATATAGTAACAAAGCAGGGAAGATGATGGCTAACTTAATTTGCACTCAGCGCAACAATCGCTTTATTCCAGTGTTGCGACCATCTCAGGGTCGGATGGTACGAGACACCCCTTCCATTTTGCAGTGCTTTCGCACTTATTTTTCTAATTTATACACCACAGAGGGATGGAATAATACAGCATGTGATAAATTTTGTGCCCATCTATCCTTGCCACATTTAACGCCAGATCAGAAGGAAGGGCTTAACATGCCTATTACAGAAGCAGAGGTTAGCTTTGCTATACATCACTCAAAGGGCTTTAAAGCCCCAGGCCCGGATGGGTATACGGCAGAGTTCTATAAACTTCTGCGGAACTCTATCTCTCCCACATTGGCAGGTGTATTCACGGATTTGATAGATCAAGGCGCCTTTCCCCCAAATGCCAATCTTGCTCACATCACACTTATACCAAAACCCGGTAAAGACTTGCTCTTGCCAGAATCATACCAGCCCATATCCCTTCTTAATTATGATCAGAAACTATTGGCAAAGATACTGGCAGATAGGCTGGCGCTCATTCTCCCTACTCTAATCGGGGACCATCAAGTGGGCTTCGTACGCCAGAGATATGCTTTAGCTAATATATGCAGACTATTAACAGCTATGACAATTTGTCAGCAAATGTCTAACCCATATTTGGCCATTAGTTTCGATGCCGAAAAGGCATTCGATAGAGTGGAATGGGACTACCTGTTTTGTATACTACATAGAATGGGTTTTGGAGGGTACTTTCTCAAGGCAATACACCTACTATATCAGGACCCTCAGGCGGTAATCACTGCCAACGGGGCACAATCACAACCCTTTCAGATAACCAGGGGTACCCGCCAAGGTTGCCCCCTATCCCCACTATTGTTTATATTGCAATTAGAACCTCTCTTACTCGCCATACAGAACGCGCCTGAAATCCGAGGTGTCCGCTTTGGCCCACAGATCTTTAAATATGTGGCCTTTGCGGACGATTTATTGGTTTTTATAACTAAGCCTCAGGCCTCATTACCTCCATTGATGCGAACTATAGAAAATTTTGGGACATTTTCTGGACTACGTTTGAATGCATCCAAGTCTTCGGCATTAGCATTTCCAGCGACATTGCAGGTGCAATGGTGTGGGCAGTTCCCCCTACAGTGGGCGGGGGATGCATTTCGTTACCTGGTAGTCCGTATACCGGCCAACCCAGAGCAAATTTATGAGGTAAATATCCCAAGCTTAATTACTAAAACACAAGATATGTTAGCCCTATGGCAGACCCTCTCAATTTCCCTGGGCGGCCCGGTAAATCTGTTTAAAATGGCCATTCTTCCTCGATGGCTCTATCTTTTGCAAAATTTACCCCTACTGGTGTGAAAGAAAGACCTGGCTAAGTTAGAGTGATTCATCAATTTATATGGAGGGGGGGAAATCGAGGAGGCCTGGGGCTCCCGGATCTGGCTCTATACAATTTGGCATGTAATATGCGACTAATACGGGATTGGCTAATAACCATACCCTTTTATACAGCAATTGAGGCCGACAATGCAGTAATGTATCCACGAGCGCCTTCATATGTGCTGCAAGCTCAGTCTATTAGTCTTCCGCCTTTCCTAAATCAATTGGCACTCATTAAGCCGCTTCGACAAACTTGGCTGAGACTCTCGAAACTACTGCAAAATTCTAGAGTCTGTGCTTATTTTCTCCCCCTAATAGGGAATGATGACTTTTCCCCGGGATCTCAGTCAGGGCCTTACCGCATATTTATTTATTTATTTTATTTATTTAAGGTTTTTATATACCGGCAATCATGAGAACATATCTTGCTGGTTTACATGAAACGGGAGTGCATTAAATACATCAAACTAGAACTCAGGTGACCGAAAGTACAGTTACAATTAACAAGGGTGGCAGAACTTGGTGAAGAGGAAGAAAAAGGAAAGAATAAATGGTTAAACGATATACAAGTCACATTACAAGTTATGTACAAATGGCAAGATTAATGGCTGAATGTTTTGAGGAGTCCTTGGGTTGTGTCCTTGGATTGTGTCATTAAATTGTGTCTTGGAAAGCTTGCTTGAATAACCAAGTCTTAAGTCTTTTCCTAAAAGTTGGGAGGCAAGGTTCCAGTCTGAGATCTGTGGGCAATGAATTCCACAGAAGGGGGCCAGCTGTGGGGGTGGCGCGATCTCTTAGGGTAATGTGTCTAGTCGTTTTTGCAGGGGGAACTTGGAGTGTGCCTCTATAAACATCTCTGGTAGGTCTTGTCGAGTTGTATACTTGGAGAGGAAATTGAAGATCGAGGGAAGTGCATTGATGTATAGTTTTGAAAATGATACATATGGTTTTGTACATGATACGGAAGTATACGGGTAGCCAATGTAGCTCTTTCAGGATAGGAGATATGTGGTCTCTTTTTCTTGTGCCTGTTAGTAGTCGGGCTGCTGAATTTTGCACCATCTGTAATGGTTTGGAATAGGAAGAAGGCAGACCTAGCAATAGGGAGTTGCAATAGTCTAATTTTGAAAAAATGACTGCCTGGATGATCGTTCTGAAGTCTTGAGCATGGAAGAGAGGTCTTATCCTTTTCAAAACCTGGAGTTTATAGAAGCAGTCTTTGGTTGTTTTGTTGATGTGTGCCTTGAAGTTTAGCCGGTTGTCCAATAACACTCCTAAGTCTCTAACTTGTGCAGTAGGTAGGTTGGTGGGAAGAGTAATGTTAGGTGTATTGTTCTCGGGAGAGATGAGTAGGATTTCTGTCTTGGAGGAATTTAAGATGAGGTGAAGGCTGTTGAGAAGTTGTTTGATTTTTTGGTGGCATGATTCCCAGTAGTCAAGAGTTTTAGAGTATGTGTCTTTGACGGGGATGATGATTTGAATATCATCTGCGTATAGGAAGTACTTTAGATTGAGGTCAGTGAGAAGTTGGCAAAGAGGAAGCAGGTAAATATTGAATAGAGTCGGAGATAATGAAGAACCTTGTGGGACTCCTATGGCAGAGTCAAATCTTGAGGATTCCTTGTTTTGGAGTTTAACTTTGTAACCTCTGTTGTTGAGAGAGGTTTTGAACCAAGATAGGACGGTGCCGCAGATTCCTATGGACGATAACTGGTTTAAGAGGATGGTGTGGTTGACCGTGTCGAACGCTGCTGATAGGTCTAACAAGATCAATAGAAAAGAGTTTCCTTTGTCGAGGCCCAGTAAGATATGGTCTGTCAACGAAGTGAGGAGGGATTCTGTGCCTCGATTTTTACGGAAGCCGTGTTGTGGGATGAAGAGAAGATTGTTGTCTTCGATGAAATCTGAGAGTTGAGAGTTCACTAGTTTTTCCATGATCTTGGCGATGAATGGGAGGTTAGCTATGGGGCGGAAGTTGTTAGGGTCCTTCGGGTCTAGGTTGGGTTTCTTTAGGAGCGGTGAGATTGAGGCCATTTTAAGATCATCTGGGAAGGTTCCTTGGGCTAGAGAGCAGTTGATGATATTTTTCAATGAAGTGGCTATTGTGTCTGGAATAGATAGAAGAAGTTTGGAGGGGATGTGGTCTGCAGGATGAGACGAAGGTTTCATTCTTCTCAGGATGGTTTGTATCTCCGTGGAAGAGACGGGTTCAAAGGTGTTTAAGCTGACGTTTTTGTGGGCAGGTTGTTGATATGTCTGGAGGTCGGCTGTATTGGAAGGCAGTTGTGTTAAGAGATTGGTGATTTTATTTTGGAAAAACTGAGCGAGTTCTTCCGCTTTGGGTTGTGCCATGTTGCCTGGGATTTCTCGCGGAATGGTTTGAGTGAGGCTGGAGACATAAGCGAAGAGGGCTTTGGCGTCAAAAACCAGGTTGTGAATCTTAGATGCATAATAGTCTTTTTTTGATTTTGAGGTGAGAGATTTGTACTGGTAAAGTGTGGATTTGTATGAAAAAATGGTGATGTCACAAGGGGTTTTGCGCCAAGTCGCTTCTTTTTTTCTTAAACTTTGTTTTAGTTTTCTGAGTTCATTAGTGAACCACGGTTGTCTGTTGGATGCATTGGTGTGAGATCTTTTTGTAATTGAAGGACAGAGCTTGTTGGCTATGTTTTCTGTTATGTTGTTCCAGGAGCGAATGGCAGTGTTCGGGTCGGTGAGGTCTAATAGGGGTAGCTGTGAGACCAATTGGTTGTTAAGGTCTTCTGGTGAGCATCGCCTCTTGTAGTGGAATGAAGGAGAGGGGGAGTAGGGAGTGTTGGATTTTTTCAGCGTGAATGAGGTAGAGATGAGAGTGTGGTCTGACCATGGAACCTTTTTGTTCTTCAAATTGGATGTAGTCGTAATGCCCTTGTTGACGAAAATCAAGGCCAGAGTGTGACCCGCTTTGTGTGTGGGTTCGTTGACTAGTTGTTGGAATCCCATAGCAGACAGGGCTGTGATGAGTGTTACGCAGCTGTTAGATGGTAAGGGATTGTCTATGTGCAGATTGAAATCTCCTAAAATGATTGCTGGAGTATCCAGGTTGATGAGCATGGTGGTGATTTCAAGGAGGGGGGAGACATCTGCTTCTAGGAGTCCCGGGGGGGCGTAGACAAGAAGGATTTGAAGATGTTGTGAGGTGAAGAAGCCGACTTCCAGTTTTGAGTTAGAGCTGAAAGGATATGGCGACGATGGGTAGACAAGGGTATTGTCTACCTTGGACACCTTCTTAAAACAGATGGCGAGTTAATGAACTTTCAAGAAATTGGTGCAATGTATGGGTTGGGGGCCTCACACATATTCCCCTATTTACAAGTGCGCCACTACCTAAGGGCCTTGCGTGCGGTATCAAAGGAACCTGTGGTCTTTTATACGCTAGAAAAAAATTTTTGTTGGCCCGCACTAAGGCCCCCTCTCTGTCTAATTATTATAAAGCCATACATCAAAAGGTAGGGTTGGATACTTGCTCCTTATTGGCAGCACGCTGGAACCATGATGGAGACTTTATGGTGACTAGCTTTATCTTAAAGGTGGGCTTTAGGCGCATAGCCAAAATCTCTTCTGATATGCATTACAGGGAACTACAATTCAAATTTTTAACTATACGTATCGCCCTTAGTGGCAAAACTATTGACAATAGCACTTTCGGCGCCTTGTGTTCGTTGTAACCTTGCCATTGGTATGTTATCTCATGCTTTTTGGTCCTGCCCAGTGGTGAAGCGTTTTTGGCGCAAAGTGGCAAATTATTTGGAAGATCTTTTAAATGTGCCGATCCCGTTCTCCCCTCTATGGTTCTTATTTGGTTGTGTCTCACCCATACAGATAAGAGATCCTGGCTCACGTCTATTTTTCCAAAAAGCCTGCTTAGTGGGAAAAAAATGATATTGTTGTTGTGGCGTTCTGCCGATGCGCCATCCTACTGGGTATGGCGAAACCATTTTCATGCGATGATGACTATGGAAAGCATGGGGTCACTAGAAGTGCCGCGTCTTCGGCGAGCATTTCTTAAAACCTGGGACCCGTACCTACAAAGCCTAACACATCGAGCACGTAGTTTAGTTGTTAACGACTAATTTACCAATTTTACGATATTACTGACTATTGAGAATCTTTTTTTTCCTTTTCATTGTACGATTTTTGGCCTGTTACATATCACTGCCAATGTACCTGGGGAGGGGGGAAGGATGGGATAGAGGGGAAAGGGGGGAATTTGAGGCAGACGGGAATTGAGTTGTAATCGTTGTACATGAGGATGGTTAAGGAACACACCTTCCTCACTGTTGTAATTGTTCATTTATTTGACAAAATCAATAAAATGTTTGAACATTAAGAGTGGGATGCAAGAACAATACAACTTTTCCCTATGCATCAAGTAACATCTAGGAGTCAGAGTATGCTGAGATTGTACTTTAGAACAGCTGATGGTGGTGTGGGCCTTTCAGTTGCAACTATGCAAACAGTGCTGAAGTACCAAAATGAATGGCCAAAATTGTTCTTCATTCTTAAGCTTA
The DNA here is from genome assembly GCF_901001135.1 of Rhinatrema bivittatum. Taxonomy (NCBI): domain Eukaryota; kingdom Metazoa; phylum Chordata; class Amphibia; order Gymnophiona; family Rhinatrematidae; genus Rhinatrema; species Rhinatrema bivittatum. The sequence continues at coordinate 6,072,742 of NC_042616.1, forward strand.
GACAATTGTTACAGTGAGTGGAAGGAATAACTGAGACTCAGCTCAAACATTAGGGGAAAGCAGGAATGGAATTCGCAAAGCTATAGAAAAATAATTGAAAAGAATTAGACCAGAAAACAAGGAAAATCAGTTCCCAAAAACACAAACATAGTGGGAAATACAAAGAGTTACTTCAGAAACCCCACATGGCTCAACACCTGACATGGAAATAGCGATTTTAAACATAGAGATGAGAGATTGAGAATTGCAGCACAGGACATGGAATGGTTCACAGGCAGCAGAGAAAAAACCTAGTGGAACAGACAATGCAGGGTCTGTAAAACAGAACTATAATTAGTTACACAGCTTGCTGCTGGAGGTGAGAAGGCCTGGATCCAGAAAGGCATAATAAGTTGGCCGGGCTCATCCTCGGAAGTTGTGTAAACATAACCGCTATACCAGGAAGGCACTGGGATCCTGATCCTGAGAGAAAAGCAGCCATTGTGGTAATGGAAAATCTATTCTAAGATTGTAAAATATGGGATCAGTTGGTTTTAGTCTTTTCCCATCAACCCTCCCCTCTTCCCTTAATAGGGCCGTCCCTGGGGAGAGACACAATTCAGATTTTGGGGTCTCTGCATTGCCGCTGTAACCTCGTCCCCTGACGTCTAACATCACTTCCTGCTCCTTGGAAGCACCAGTGAAGCAGGAGGTGCAGCAGCCGATGGGAGGAGATCTCTGCATTGGGACTGAAAATCCAGTGAACCCTTCCCTCACCCCCCAGTCCCATCCCAAATCCCCCTCTTCAATCTCAGGGGCAAACCCACTCTTCAGAATATCAGAGGGGCTAAGTCTCCTCAGGCCCCACAACCTTTAGGGTCAGCTCTGCCCCCAGCTCATCATTGTGCAAAATACTTTGAACTCCTCAGCTCCGTGTGCTATGAGGGTCAAAAAATGGAAAAGATTTTAGGAATTGTTGAAATCTTTAAAAATAAAAAATATATTTGATAATAGCCCTTAATCTTTATGCCTGCAAAAAGAAAAGGGAAGGTAAGGACTTTCCCTTCAGAGTCCTTGCCTCCCTTACTACAAACTGAAATTGACCGTTTCATGACACAGCTGGTAATTGGGGAAACCAGTGATTTCGCTAAGATCCCTCCGGAAGGAGAACGGGAGGATCTTTTGAATGAGGCATCCCTTAGTCCAGAACAACGTTCGCCCCCGGCACAGCGAAGAGCAGACGGAGATGCAGCTGAGTCAACCACCAACGTAGTGGATTGTTCTACAGCGGGAGAAGGTGCTGAATCCGTATCCGGAAAAGAGGGAGGAGGCCCAGAAGGGGGTTTTCCCCCGAATGAGACCCCCCCTCTGGAAGGAACATCTGCAAAAACTGCAAGTATCCACCTAGAATCCTCCTCAGTAAGACAACTTGGGGATTCTCAGCTCTCGCTGGTAAAGCCTGAGACGATAACATTGCGAGCTATATGGGAACTGGTTAGTGGCCTTAATGTAACGGTGAACAGGCTTGAGAGTAAAATTGATACTGTTTCTAATAAATTTCAACAACAATTTCAAGTAGTGCAATAACAAGTAGATGAGGTAACGAATAGAGTTCAGTGTGTGGAAGATAATGTAAGAACTATTCAATCTCTTAACTTAGCTATTGTAAAGGATCAATTAATGAATTCACGAAGATTGGGAACACTTGAAAATAATGCGAGACATTTAAATGTTAGAATCTTAAATTTTCCAAAAATAGCTGGTGAAATACCGTTTACAACATTGAAGAGATTCCTACAAGAGGAGCTCGGTTTTTCCGAAAATAATATGTTAACTATTAACTCTTGTTTCTTTATAAAAAAAAAAAAGAGCTCCTCAAGTGGCAGTCTCAATTCCAATTAATCTCACCAGCTTTTTGGAAAATTCGGCTTTAGAGATTATGGAAAGAGATACATTAATTGTATCTTTTATTACTACTATGGATATAGGAAAACTGATGAAAAATTACTTTCAAAGATATCCGATTACCTATTTGGGTCAAAATGTTAAAATCTTTCCAGACCTGGCACCTATTACTCGCACTAAAAGACGAGAGTTTTTGGCATTAAAGCAGAGAGTGATATCGTTGGGATTTTCTTTTCTTTTGAAATATCCCTGTCAATGTATCATGAAAAAAGGAAATGAATTTTTCAGTTTTACTCAAATAGACCAGCTACGCCAATTCATAGAGACACGGGAGCCATTAACCTCCTCTCCGATGTCGCAATCTAATGAGACATGAAATAGATAATAACCAGCAGTGGTCTATGTATATCCTTTGGTAAGATATATATAATATCTATTTAATTTCCATAAATCTCCTTATTTCTGTGTAGTTCAGTTATATCCAGTATTGCCTTATATGTTTGAGTTTCATATTACAAATTAATTAACTATAAATCAGCTATAGAATGCAATTTATTATCATATTTTGTAATTATTTTGACTTGGATATATTAATTATTATAGCTGTACTTAATGATATTCAATGTAAAGAATTGAATGAATAATTTCTTATTTGTAAAACTGAAAATGATAAATAATTAAAAATAAAAAAAATAAAAAAATATTTATATATTAAAAAAAAGCAGCGGCACAACTTGTGTGCCTTTTCTGTGGTCGCTGCTCCCTGCTGGTAATTTCCTCCCTCTCTGTGTTGCTGCTGCTGCTGGGCAGCCAGGAGCACCATCACCCTCCTTCTCTTGCCACTGCCGCTGCGGTGCTGCCAGCCCTGATGCCAGGAATCGGGAGCCGCCCACCTTTATTTCTGCTGCCAGACTCCCACCCCCAGACCAGCTCCATTGCACTTCTGCTGCTGTCCCAGGGTTTCTCACTGTGGAAGGTCATTGTGGTGGGGGGAGGATAGGGAGGGATGGGGGAAAGAGTGCGAGAGAGAGCAAAATGTGGATGTCCACAATGGCTTTTAAGGAGAATACTGAGGAGGTGAGGGCACTGAAGGGATGTCCATCTGTCTATACTAAGAAAAATGAAATTATCAGGTAAGTAGTTTCTCCAGTCTAGATACATGTGTCAGTCAGCATGATGTGCATGTGAGCATTCCTGCCTCTTAATCTGTCCCTGAGTGAGCCTGTGTGTTAGAATCAATGTGGGGTTTAGAGCACAGATCCCCTCAAGGGCCGCAACCCAGTCAGATTTTTAGGATTTCCACAAGGAGCAGGCATGAGGTCTATTGCATACAAAGAGTCAATGCATGCAGGTTTCATGCATATTCATTGAGGCAATCCTGAAAACCTGACCGGATTGCAGCCCTTGAGGACTGAGTTTGGGGATCCCTGTTTTAAAATGTGTGTGAATATGGCTCTCAGGGAACGAGTCCGATCTCTGGAGGCTAGAGTAGCAGACTTGGAAGAGCTGAGGGAGACAGAGAGGTACATTGACGAGACCTTCAGGGACATAGTAGCTAAGTCCCAAATCCATTCTGGCAGCCCCAGTGCTGCCTTGGATCAGAAAGGTCTCCCAGTTGTAGAACATCACCCTGGTGTAGCAGGAAGTGATCCTGTAGCAAGGACCTGCTCTCCAGGTGATGTATTGTCTTCTCGCACTGAGGACAAATCTCCCAGGGCTACTGCCTAGGAGGGAAGGGTTAGGCCGGCCATCATAGTTGGTGATTCAATTATTAGAAATGTAGATAGCAGAGTGGCTGGTGGAAGTGAGGACCGCCTGGTAACTTGCCTGCCTGGTGCGAAGGTGGCAGACCTCACGCGTCACCTAGATAGGATTATAGACAGTGCTGGGGAGGAGCCGGCTGTCGTGGTACATGTGGGCACCAACGACATAGGAAAATGTGGGAGAGAGGTTCTGGAAGCCAAATTTAGGATTTTAGGTAGGAAGCTGAAATCCAGAACCTCCAGGGTGGCATTCTCTGAAATGCTTCCTGTTCCACGTGCAGGTCCCCAAAGGCAGGCAGAGCTCCAGAGTTTCAATGCGTGGATGAGACGATGGTGCAGGGAAGAGGGATTCAGCTTTGTAAGGAACTGGGGAAACTTTTGAGGAAAGGGGAGACTTTTCCGAAAGGACGGGCTCCACCTTAACCAGAGTGGAACCAAGCTGCTGGCTCTAACTTTCAAAAAGGAGATAGAGCAGCTTTTAAACTAGAACAAGGGGGAAAGCCGACAGTCACTCAGCAGTGCATGGTTCGGAGAAATGTATCCTTGAAGGATACTAATGAAACAGGAGAGTTAGGGCATCCCAACAGAGGTTCCATTAAATGCAAACATAGTTAATATACCTACATGTAAAAAATCACCAAAGCTAATGATTTCCGAATTATCCCAAACAACTGAAAAGCAGGTTGTTAAAACAAGCAAAAACCACACTTTGAAATGTCTGTATGCCAATGCCAAAAGTCTAAGAAGTAAGATGGTAGAGTTAGAGTGTTTAGCAGCAAATGATGAGATTGACATAATTGGCATCACAGAGTCCTGGTGGAAGGAGGATAACCAATGGGACAGTGCTATATCAGGGTACAAATTATATCGCAATGATAGGGAGGATCAATTTGGTGGGGGTGTGGCACTTTATGTCCGAGAGGGTATAGAGTCCAACAGGATAAATACAAGAGAGTAAATGCTCAGTAGAATCTATATGGGTAGAAATCCCATGTGTTTTGGGTAAGAGTATAGTGATAGGAGTATACTACCGTCCACCTAGACAAAATGGTCAGACAGATGATGAAATGCTAAGAGAAATCAGGGAAGCTAACCAATTTGTCAGTGCAATAATAATGGGAGATTTCAATTACCCCAATATTGACTGGGTAAATGTAACATCAGGACTTGCTAGAGACATAAAGTTCCTGGATGTAATAAATGACTGCTTCATGGAGCAATTGGTTCAGGAACCTACAAGAGTGGGAGCTATTTTAGATTTAATTCTTAGTGGAAAGCAAGATTTGGTGAAAGAAGTAACGGTGGTGGGGCCACTTGGCAACAGTGATCATAACATGATCAAATTTAAACTAATAACTGGAAGGGGGACAATAAGTAAATCTGCAGCTCTAACACTAAATTTTAAAAAGGGAAACTTTGATAAAATGAGGAAAATAGAAAAAAACTGAAAGGTGCAGCTGCAAAGGTTAAAAGTGTTCAACAGGCTTGGACATTGTTTAAAAATACAATCCTAGAGGCGCAGTCCATATGTATTCCGCGCATTAAAAAAGGTGGAAGGAAGGCAAAACGATTACCGTCATGGTTAAAAGGTGAGGTGAAAGAGGCTATTTTAGCCAAAAAAATATCCTTCAAAAATTGGAAGAAGGATCCATCTGAAGAAACTAGGATAAAACATAAGCATTGTCAAGGTAAGTGTAAAACATTGATAAGTCATGGGATAGGAGGCGATGTCCTTTCGTGGATTACAAACTGGTTAAAAGACAGGAAACAGAGAGTAGGATTAAATGGTCAATATTCTCAGTGGAAAAGGGTAAACAGTGGAGTGCCTCAGGGATCTGTACTTGGACCGGTGCCAGGGCCGGCGGAAGCACTAGGCGAACTAGGCGGTCGCCTAGGGCGCCAGCTTCCCGGGGGCGGCACTGCCCCGGTAAAATTAAGAGAGCCGCGCTTTCAAGCATGTGAGTCCTTTGCTGTCAGCCCGGGCGGAACGCGGCAGGACAGCTGGAGTCAGCGGCACCGGGCGTGCTCTCTTCTTCCCCCCCCCCCCCCCGCGGTCCGGAAGAGGAAGTGGAGAGCATCGGGTGCCTGCGCGGGAAGAAGAGACCACACTAGCATGGTCTCTTCTTCCCGCGCAGGCACCCGATGCTCTCCACTTCCTCTTCCGGACCGCGGGGGGCGGGGGAGGAGAAGAGAGCACGCCGGGCACGACTGGAGTCAGCCGGGTGCCTGCGCGGGAGTCATCGGGTGTCAGCCGGGTGCCTGCGCTGGAGTCATCGGATCGGGTGCCTGCGCAGGAGTCTTCCCGCGCAGGCACCCGATGCTCTCCACTTCCTCTTCCGGGCCGCGGGAAGAAGAGAGCACGCCGGTGCCGCTGAGTCAGCGGCACCGGCGTGCTCTCTTCTTCCCGCGGCCCGGAAGAGGAAGTGGAGAGCATCGGGTGCTTGCGCGGGAAGAAGAGGCCACGCTAGTGTCCGACGGGAAGAAGACTGCAGCGCGGCTCGGAGGAAAATGGAGTTTCAACCGCGGCCGATGGGACTCCGCCTCCGCGAGGGCTGAAAATGAAGGAGGTTAGCGTTGGGAGGAGGCTGCTGCCGCCGCGAGTTCCCGGGGTGGGGGAGAGAGATAGTGAATGAGCGAGCAAGCATGTGTGTTTGAGATCCTGTGTGTGTGAGTGAGAGATTGCATGTATGTGAATGATTGAGAGCCTGTGTATGTGAAAGAGAGTATGTATGTGATTGAGAGCCTGTATATGTGAAAGAGAGTATGTCTGTGATTGAGAGCCTGCCTGTGAGAGAGAGCGAGAGCATGAATGTAAGTTTACCATTGGGAACCTGTATGTGTAAGTTTGTGTGAAAGAGTATGTGTGTATGATTGAGATCCTTTGTGTGTGAGAGAAATCATGTGTATGTATGATTAAGAGCCTGTGTGTATAAGTAAGAGAGAGATCATGTGTATCTGTGTCTGATTGACAGCTGGTTTAGGTGATGGAGCATGTGAGTATGTGATTGACAGCCTGTGTTTAAATGAGAGAGAGAGATCATGTGTGTCTGTGTGTGATTGAGAGCTGATTTAGGTGACGGAGCATGTGAGTATGTGATTGAGAGCCTGTGTGTAAATGAGAGAAAGAGAGGACATGTTTGTAAGCATGTGAATGAGAGTCTGTGTGTGAGAGAAAAAGACAGCATGTATTTATGTGATTGAAAGCCTGTGTGTGTGTGTAAGCGTGAAAAGATAGACAGCATGTGTGTAAATGTGTAATTAAGAGCCTATATAAGTGAGAGAAAAAGCATGTGTATATGTGAGTACTGAGAGCATGTGTGTATAGGTGTGTCATTGAGAGCCAGTGTGAGAGAGAGCGCTGGTATGTGACTGAGAGAGGAGAAAGTTCCAAGCAAACCACCCCACCTCCTGCTAATTCAGAACAATCTCAGGACACCTGGATATCAAATGTTCCCAGGTATGCAGAGCAAAAAAATTTTTGTATCCTTATTATTTTTCATTACTGGGTCTTTGTGTCTGCTATTTTGAAATATTTTGTTGGTATCTGGAAATGTTTTATATGAGTTTTTAATTATTGGATATTCCACTCATCAGCTGTTTCGAAATATGTTCTTTTTGTTAGTACAGTTTTACTGCTGATGATTTTATATTTCTTGATTTGTTTTATAAGGATGTGTGATGTTTCTTTTTTCCTTTGTTACACTGCATACAGAGACTCTGGCTTGTTGCAGTTTCCAATTCAGTTTTTGTCTGCATGCTTCTTGTTATGCGTTTTGGTCTCTTTATTCTATGTTAGGTGAGGGACAGCACGTGATTCAGGTGAGGTTTTCTGCTGGCGTGTTGTTTCTGTGTAGGACTCTATAGCAGCCTGACTTGGTCCGTTTTCCTAATAGGAGATATATTGGTGTCTTAAGGCCTGGTGTAATATTTTCAGAGACTTATTGTACTTTAAAAGTGTGATCTTACATAAAATGCACACATTTACTTGTATTTAGTTTTAAACATATTGTATGGCTCTCATGGAATTACATTGTAAAATATGTGGCGTTTATGGCTCTCTCAGCCAAAAAGGTTCCTGACCCCTGGTATAGAGCTTAGCCACTACTGCTGCTTCTGGTGTGTACTACAGCCTGCATGGAAGAAGAGTAAGAGAGCTGCTGGAGGGGGTAAGTAAAGATGGCTTTTTAAGTTCATTTTTCTTGATTGACTGCCATTTTAATTATTTAATATTATGTGATGTGTCTGCTTTTTTTGTTTGAGCAACAAGTATAGCTTTGGTTTATGTTTATTTTATATATTTTTATTTATTTATTTATAAAAGAGTTTCTATACCGTCGATAAGACAAATCATCTCAATGGTTTACATGGCATAAAAATGTCAAATAAGTGTTCTGTTATAAATACAGACTTCGTTATTTTCATTAATGCACAATGTAAGTTAATTGTGTGTGGAGGCGGGGGGGGGGGGGGGGGCGGCATAGCTGACGTTTCGCCTAGGGCGCCTAATACCCTTGCACCGGCCCTGACCGGTGCTTTTCAATATATATAAATGATCTTGAAAGGAATACAACGAGTGAGGTTATCAAATTTGCGGATGATACAAAATTATTCAGAGTAGTTAAATCACAGACAGACTGTGATACATTACAGGAGGACCTTGCAAGACTGGAAGATTGGGCATCCAAATGGCAGATGAAAAATAATGTGGACAAGTGCAAGGTGTTGCACATAGGGAAAAATAACCCTTGCTGTAGTTACACGATGTTAGGTTCCATATTAGGAGCTACCACCCAGGAAAAAGATCTAGGCATCATAGTGGATAATACTTTAAAATCGTCGGCTCAGAGTGCTGCAGCAGTCAAAAAAGCAAATAGAATGTTAGGAATTATTAGGAAGGGAATGGTTAATAGAACGGAAAATGTCATAATGCCTCTGTATCGCTCCATGGTGAGACCGCACCTTGAATACTATGTACAATTCTGGTCGCCGCATCTCAAAAAAGATATAGTTGCGATGGAGAAGGTACAGAGAAGGGCAACCAAAATGATAAAGGGGATGGAACAGCTCCCCTATGAGGAAAGGCTGAAGAGGTTAGGGCTGTTCAGCTTGGAGAAGAGACGGCTGAGGGGGGATATGATAGAGGTCTTTAAGATCATGAGAGGTCTTGAACGAGTAGATGTGACTCGGTTATTTACACTGTCGAATAATAGGACTAGGGGGCATTCCATGAAGTTAGCAAGTAACACATTTAAGACTAATCGGAGAAAATTCTTTTTCACTCAACGCACAATAAAGCTCTGGAATTTGTTGCCAGAGGATGTGGTTAGTGCAGTTAGTGTAGCTGGGTTCAAAAAAGGTTTGGATAAGTTCTTGGAGCAGAAGTCCATTAATGGCTATTAATCAATTATAGTTAGGGAATAGCCACTGCTATTAATTGCATCAGTAGCATGGGTTCTTCTTAGTGTTTGGGTAATTGCCAGGTTCTTGTGACCTGTTTTTTGGCCTCTGTTGGAAACAGGATGCTGGGCTTGATGGACCCTTGGTCTGTCCCAGCATGGCAATTTCTTATGTTCTTATGTCCATGCACATTCTCCAACCCCTGACTAAACTATGGAGGTTTTAGTTTTCATTATTGTGTATTAATGGATGTGTGCTGTTTTAAAATACATTATTGGTGTTTGATATGTTTTTTAAAGTTTTTTTTTAATTATTAGATATTCTATTAGCTGTGTTGAAGAATTTATTCTATTTATTAATATGGTCTTACTCTTATCAATATTTTATATTTCTTGATGTTCTATGCAAATTTATGAAAAAGAGGGGAGGGACATACCCCCCTCATGGCAGCCCTACTCCCAGAGCAGAGCCTGAGCGGAGGAGGGGGTGGGGATCCCCCTTATGCCCCCGCAGCAGGGCCCACATTGTGCAGCTCGGGCTCCCTCACACCCAGCGGGGAGGGCACTTTCCGGGGCATTTGGGCGGCTCGGGTTAGTGCTGGGCTGGCACCCGGGCAGCTCTGCCAGGAGTCGCAGAGTGATGAGTCATCAGAGGCAGCAGCCAATCGGAGGTGAGGTCAGGAGAAGGGGGCGGTGCCTGAGGAAGAGGAAGACGCGTGAGGTCAGGCAGAGGGAGAGCTCCTCCCCCTCTCACGTGCTCCTAACCCGGGAATTTCCTTTTCTTAAGGAGAAATCAGCGATTGCAGTAAAGCTCAGCCCCGCAGGGTAAGCGCGCGCTCTCCCTCTCTCTCTCTCTCCTCCCCTCCCCTGTTTCTGGGGTCCTTGCGACATTTTCTACCACGGGGAGGGGGAGTCGGGGCTTTAAATCCGACCCTCTGCAAAAATCCCCAGGAGACCCGGTGCCTTGAATGGGGGGGGGTAAGCACCGCCCTGGGAAAGAGAGCAGAGGGGGTTTAGCCCCCGAGAGTCTGCGCTCAGAGCTCACAATTTTACTTGCACTCAGAAACCTGAGCCCTGTCCTTTGTGCTCTCTGGGAGCTGTAATTGTACTTTACAGTTATTATTTTGTCATTTCTATTACTCTTTTCCATTTGATATTCCTTATTGGGTGAGGGTCTCTCTCTCTCTCTCAGAAACCTGAGCCCTGTCCTTTGTGCTCTCTGGGAGCTGTAATTGTACTTTACAGTTATTATTTTGTCCTTTCTATTACTCTTTTCCATTTGATATTCCTTATTGGGTGAGGGTCTCTCTCTCTTTCTCTCTCAGAAACCTGAGCCCTGTCCTTTGTGCTCTCTGGGAGCTGTAATTGTACTTTACAGTTATTATTTTGTCCTTTCTATTACTCTTTTCCATTTGATATTCCTTATTGGGTGAGGGTCTCTCTCTCTTTCTCTCTCAGAAACCTGAGCCCTGTCCTTTGTGCTCTCTGGGAGCTGTAATTGTACTTTACAGTTATTATTTTGTCCTTTCTATTACTCTTTTCCATTTGATATTCCTTATTGGGTGAGGGTCTCTCTCTCTCTCTCTCTCAGAAACCTGAGCCCTGTCCTTTGTGCTCTCTCTGAGCTGTAATTGTACTTTACAGTTATTATTTTGTCATTTCTATTACTCTTTTCCATTTGATATTCCTTATTGGGTGAGGGTCTCTCTCTCTCTCTCAGAAACCTGAGCCCTGTCCTTTGTGCTCTCTCTGAGCTGTAATTGTACTTTACAGTTATTATTTTGTCATTTCTATTACTCTTTTCCATTTGATATTCCTTATTGGGTGAGGGTCTCTCTCTCTCTCAGAAACCTGAGCCCTGTCCTTTGTGCTCTCTGTGAGCTGTAATTGTACTTTACAGTTATTATTTTGTCATTTCTATTACTCTTTTCCATTTGATATTCCTTATTGGGTGAGGGTCTCTCTCTCTCTCAGAAACCTGAGCCCTGTCCTTTCTGCTCTCTGTGAGCTGTAATTGTACTTTACAGTTATTATTTATACATATGTACTGGTGTGAGTACTAAACCTTTGACCAACCCCCACTAGTGATTGAACGGCAAGGAATCTTCCTTTCTTTTAATTAACATACCACAATTCTATCTTTATTCACATACGCACACCGTCAACTAATTTCCAATAATGTATACAACTACATACCCCAAATAGAAACCTGAATCCTGAGGTCAGCAAACAAAGGACTCCTAAAAACACCACCAACGCATTCAAATCAACTCACCTCCACCCAAAATACAGCCATCTCCCTTGGCAGCCCAAAACTATGGAACTCCCTCCTGACTGAGCTAAGAAGTCAAGAAAACCTAAAAACCTTTAAAAAAGAATTAAAAACTTGGTTGTTCAACAAAGCATACCAATCCACCCAAAGGATCATCTAAACATCGCCGTCCTCCAACACAGCCTCATGACTAATGAAATACATCACATCTATGCACTTCTTAAATAAGAAAGAACTCATAAACTGAACTTTATCATTACTTATGTTATTTCCTAAGCCTAATAGCAGTTTGTACTTTACAACCATTGTTAAACCCCCATTTCCCTATAACCTATTTTGTAAACCGTTATGATGGCGTTATTTTAACGTTTCCGAATGACGGTATATAAAACTCCTTAAATAGATAAATAAATAAATACATTTAGTAATTTCTATTACTCTTTTCCATTTGATATTCCTTATTGGGTGAGGGTCTCTCTCTCTCTCAGAAACCTGAGCCCTGTCCTTTGTGCTCTCTGTGAGCTGTAATTGTACTTTACAGTTATTATTTTGTCATTTCTATTACTCTTTTCGATTTGATATTCCTTATTGGGTGAGGGTCTCCCTCTCTCTCTGTCCCATGTGTGACTGAGGTGAGGGATTCAGCTCCTGTGTAGTCTTTGTGTCAGGATCTGCCCCAGTCCAGCTTGTTCTGTTCTCCAATAGATTTTTATTTATGTAAAAACATTTCTAAATCACGGATGACAGAAAGCTCATTGTGCAGCTGCTCTGGGGCCTGTTCCCTTATTTCCAGTGTCACTGTTTCATACGTTAGAATGATGCTGGGTGAGTTATGGGTGTGATTGATTTATTTGGTTTATTTATTTGATTTATATTCTGCTTTTTAGTGCTGCTTAGCTGTGATGGGCTTGATACAAAGGTGCTGAGTGTGTTTTCTGCAGGGTTTTGTGTTACTTCCCAAAGTGCCTGGTACAGGAGGGAAATAACTCTCCACATTCTCCTTATCTCTCCTCCTCAGCCCTCCCTGTCTCTGCTGATTGTATGGAATAGAAAGGGAACATCTCCCCTGTCTCTTACGGAGATTCCTGTCAGACCCATGGATGGTTTTGTTGGTCCTGGGACTTCAGTGCTGGGGTCCAGACCTGCCCAGGTCACAGTCTGTAGCTCAGACACCTCGCCTGCAGCAGTACAGGAAGGTTATGAAGACAGCACTGGGAGTTTTCCCTTCACCAGAGCCCGATCCCTCCCTGGTGAAGGCTGTGGCTGATCCCCCAAGATCAGAAAATGTTACAGGGGTAACTGTGTCCCTTTTCCCCGATCCACTGCAGCCCAGAACTTTGGACTCTTTGTGGATGGTTCTGGTGCGTCTGGAAGCGACACTTAGCAGCAAGTTGGAAAGGGTTCAAGGGGAAATCTCCTCGCTGGAGCTGCGCTCAGTGACCCAGGAGAAGAAAATCTCTGCTTATGCTAAACGTCTGTAAGCGCTGGAGAACAAGGTAGCACATTTATTCCCAAATTCTTCTGCCTCCCTTCAAGATCGTGTTTCATTCAGAAGGAAAACTTAGAAGTTAAAAAATGTTTCCAAAAAATAAGCCTACGTAAGTAGGCTTCACCAATGAGAAGCGAGCATAAGTGTCAGACAATATTGTCATAAAGATATACAAAAGAACATAGCGCGTACATCAGGGATGTGATCGACCAGCTGCACCAGCTCCAAGCGTATTGGGCATGGAGTGTGTTTGGCTCCATGATAAGTATGGCAGCCACACTTTATCGAATTTGTCCCTCCTATCTGTGCCTTTCTCCTCTACCTCCGATTCCTGACTCTGTGCTTTCCTCCTGACTTCACCGTGTGCTTGTAACAGACTTCCTGAGCCGCTGCGTCCTGCTCCCTCTCTCTCCTGATTTATATCCTGTCTGAAATCCCACCTTTTTGAGGCTACTTTTAAATCTTAGACCTGATAATCCCCCCCTTACAGCCTCATTCATCTTTAACTGTTTTCTTAATAAAAGAAATTCCTAGACTGTCTGGTTGTCTTGATTAGATTGTAAGCTCTACTGAGCAGGGACCGTCTTTTATATGTGTTGTGTGCAGCCCTATTTATGGTTTTACTAATTTTGAGTGAGGGGATCCACAGGAGACAGAGAGGGAGTGAACCAGGGGTTTGCTGTGAGGGGAGGGGGTATCAAAGGTGGTATCCACTCCAGATACCACATACTTTAGGTTCACCACTGGATGTGCAGAAGAAGGGAACGGCATCAAAGATGACCCAAGGTTAGAGGCTGAGCAGTCAGGAGGATGAGAGCACAGTGACTTCTCCTGATGTGACAGAATCAGATGTTCCCGAGGTTCTGGGTAATGCTCTGTTGGATCTTGGGTTTTATTATTCACTGATTTATCCAGGCAGAGGCATTTGATATTCTGTGTCTCTGGTATCAGAGAATCTTTTCATAGTTAGACTTGCAATCCCTGAGGTCCAGAGAGGAATCTGACTCCAGGGGAACAAGTCTGGCAGATCCTGGGGATGAGGGGTCCTGGTGTCCCCTCTTCCATGATAAAATGTTAAGAGATTAAAGCCAGCTGAGTCCCTCCATGTGTCCCTGAGCGTTTCTGGTTTGTGTTTCAGGTGCCGGTGATGTCTGAGGACCTCGCTGTCTCTTTCTTCCAGGAGGAAGGGGGGAGTTTAGATGAAGGGCAGAAGGAGCTTTACAGTGATGTGAAGGAGAATTATGAGATCCTGAGCTCTTTAGGTAAGGATTGCATTATCCTTTTTTCCCTGGGTCAGCTCCACACCAGAGATGTGCAAGCAGGCCTGGATTTATCAATAGGTGCATGAAGCCGGTCCTCAGTCCCTCTCCTCACAATTTTCCTGGTCCTATGTCCCTCTCCTCACCCTTTTCCTGGTCCTCTCTCCCTCTCCTCACCCTTTTCCTGGTCTTCTCTCCCTCTCTTCACCCTTTCTCCTGGTCCTCCCTCTCCTCTCCTCTCCATATCTCTGGTTCTCTCAGCCTCTTTCTCCCATCCCTGAGAGCTCCTCTCTCTGTTGATACTTGAGATCACTTTCCCTCAATAAAAAGAAAATAAATTTATACAGACACATGTAAGGTTGGAAAACATTTTTATTTATATAATGTAATAGAGAAGATGGAAATGTTAGGGATGTGAGTTTTTTAAGTGATCTGTCCTTTAAATGTAGATATGCTATTGTATGTATGTTAAATGTGGTTTATTATTATTTTAATTTATTATTGTAACCCACTTAGTATCGCAGGTCCACTATAAATGGATAATAATAAATGTTTTTAAAACAATAAATAGTAGATAAGCCAGAAGAACCAACCCACAGGCATCCTAAAGGAGGGACCTGTGTGATCTCCAGCGTTCCTGCATTACAGCAGGTTTATTGCTGCTCAGATAAAAATGTCACGAAATTGGTGGCAGTGGAAGGTATGATCAGAACTCCTGTGTTAAAAGATCTTCACTGGCTCCCTATGCAGAGTCGCTCTTAGTTGAAACTGATCGTGATATTCAGAAATAAAGGGTTTGATGTCTTCTAAGTTAGGACGTTATGAGCCACTGATATCATTGAGGGCTGAAGGGCAGGGATGCTTCTGTTCCCTCTGCTTCTGAGTACTGATTGCAACCAACATGTAAGAGAGCCTTTAATTCCTCCTGCTCTTCCAGCTGAGTTCAGGATGGAGGGTGATTTTTGAGTGTATGAAAATGCTATTGTGTAAAGATGTTTTCATTTATCCATTTTATGTTATGTTGTTTTATTTGTAACTCTGTGCAGTTATCTTTGTAATCCACCCTGAAGAATTACATTGCAGGAGGCAGAATATAAGATTTTTTTTTATAAATTTATGAATAACTAAAATAAATCACAGGAGCTCTATAAAAACATCACACAGGAGTTTTCACAGGTGACTCCTAAAGTTTATGCTACATTACCGTATTCTCTAATAACAGAGATCCCATATAGCCATTGTACAATCCTTCAAAAAGTCTGACCCTAACTCATTGAAAGCTTTTCATGCCATTGCCACTGACACATGATTAATTTCTCCTTTTTATATCCAACAGACAATGAGGTCATACAGGAAGAGAAGAGGGAGGAGAAAAGAGAAGAGCACCCTATAGTACTAGCACTTATATCAGGAAATGTCTGTGAGAATCTTTCCCAGAGGTCTGAGGGGGGAGACACTAGCCAAAGTCAGCAGGAATTGGAGAAGAAGCAGCGAGAACCTGCAAGAAACTCACCGGATGGAGTCACTGCATGTGTGAGAAGTGACAGGGAGCTCACAGACATCCATGAGCACCAGAGACACCTGAGAGCAGAGAGACCCTTCCACAGTAATAGTTATCAAATGACTTCTAACTTCCACCAGAGAGACCTGAGAGAAGAGAGACCCTTCCAAAGTACTAACAGTGATCAAATGACTACTGAACTCCAACAGAGAGAGGAGAAAGTGAAGAAATCTTTTCACTGTGACACCTGTGTGAAAACCTTTGAAAGGAAATGTCATTTAGTATTGCTTCAGAAAACCCACACAACAGAAAGACCTTTTCCATGCTCTCAGTGTGGAAAATGTTTCAAACATAAGTTAACCCTGAAATTACACCAGCGAATCCACACTCAAAGGAACACATTCACTTGTATTAAATGTAAGAAAAACCTTTCTAGCAGGGAATCCTTAGTAATACACCAAAGAACACACACAGGACAGAGACCCACTCATTGCCCTCAAGATGGGGAATCTTACAGCTCTGAGTTCTCTTTATTAAATCACCAGAAAATGGAGACAGAAGAGAGAACATTTTCATGTTCTGAAAGTGGGGAAAACATCATTGACAAGCAAGATTTAATAATAAACCCAAATCCACAGAGAGAAGAAAAATTATGCATGTGTACTGGTGATGAGAGAAACTTATATCAGAAAGAAAACTTCACAGAACAACTAAAATTACAAACAGGACAGAGAGCAATTTCAAGTAATGAGTGCAATGAAAGCTTATGTGAGGGTAAAATCTTTTCAGGGGACAGAAAAAACCTTACTGGTGGGAGACCATTGTCTTGTATTCGATCTGAAAAAAGCTTCAATGTGAAGGCAGATGTCACAAAAGAGAAGAAAATTCCCAAAGTAAAATGCCAATTTATATGTACTGAGTGTGGTAAAAGCTGCAGGTGGAAGCGTGACCTCATCAACCACCAGAGAATACACACGGGAGAAAAGCCATTTACATGTAGTGAGTGTGGTAAAAGTTTCATTCAGGAAGTCGGCTTAAAACGCCACCAGAAAATCCACACAGGAGAAAAGCCATTTACATGTAGTGAGTGTGGTAAAAGTTTCAGTCGGAAAGAACTTCTCAAATTCCACCAGAGAATCCACACTGAAGAGAAGCCATTTACATGTAGTGAGTGTGATAAAAGTTTCAGTCGGAAAGATCTTCTCAAATTCCACCAGAGAATCCACACTGGAGAGAAGCCATTTACATGTAGTGAGTGTGGTAAAAGTTTCAGTCAGAAAGGAAACTTCAAATGTCACCAGAGAATCCACACTGGAGAGAAGCCATTTACATGTAGTGAGTGTGATAAAAGTTTCAGTCGGAAAGAACTTCTCAAATTCCACCAGAGAATCCACACTGGAGAGAATCCATTTACATGTAGTGAATGTGGCAAAAGTTTCAGTCAGAAAGGAAACTTCAAATGTCACCAGAGAATCCACACTGGAGAGAAGCCATTTAGATGTAGTGAATGTGGCAAAACTTTCAGTTCAAATGCAGCATTCAAATGCCACCAGAGCAACCACACTGGAGTGAATCCATTTACTTGTAGAGAGTGTGGTAAAAGTTTCAAACAGAAAGGACACTTCAAATGTCACCAGAGAATCTACACAGGAGAGAAGCCATTTACATGTAGTGAGTGTGGTAAAAGCTTCAGTGAACAAGGACACGTCAAACGCCACCAGAAAAATCATTTACATATGAGAGTGGTAAAAGTTTAAGTAAGAAGATATCTTTCGCATGGCATCAGAGAATTTACACTGGAGTGAAACCAAGTCCTTGTTCTTTGTGTATTAATAGCTTCAGAACAGAGGAAGAAACTGCAAGCCACCAGAGAAGCCACACAAGAGTCACATACAATTCAAAAACTCTCCTATAGTTTTTGTAATTGTTAAATTGCCCTGATAAAGATATTAAAGAGTAGGATGCAAGAACAATACAACTTTTCCCTATGCATCAAGTAACATCTAAGAGTCAGAATATGCTGAGATTGTACTTTAGAACAGCTGATGGTGGTGTGGGCCTTTTAGTTGCAAATACGCAAACAGTACTGAAGTATGAAAATGAATGCCCAAAATTGTTCTTCATTCTTAAGCTTAGACAATTGTTACAGTGAGTGGAAGGAATAACTGAGACTCAGCTCATACATTAGGGGAAAGCAGGAATGGAATTTGCAAAGCTATAAAAAAAATCATTGGAAAGAATTAGACCGGAAAACAAGGAAAATCAGTTCCCAAAAACACAAATATAGTGGGAAATACAAAGAGTTACTTCAGAAACCCCACATGGCTCAACACCTGACATGGGAATAGTGATTTTAAACATAGAGATGAGAGATTGAGAATTGCTGCACAGGACCGGGAATGGTTCACAGGCAGCAGAGAAAAACCTAGTGGAACAGACAATGCAGGGTCTGTAAAACAGAACTATAATTAGTTACACAGCTTGCTGCTGGAGGTCAGGTGCTGATGTGAGAAGGCCTGGATACAGAAAGGCATAATAAGGTGGCCTGGCTCATCCTCGGAATTTGTGTAAACATAACATCGCTGTATCAGGAAGGCACTGAGAGAAAAGCGGCCATTGTAATGGAAAATCTATTCTAGGATTGTTGGTTTTAGTTGGTTTTAGTCTTTTCCCATCAACCTCCCCTCTTCCCTTAATAGGGCCGTACCTGGGGAGAGGTGGAATTGAGATTTTGGGGTCTCTGCATTGCTGCTGTAACCTCATCCCCTGATGTCTAACATCACTTCCTGCTCCTTGGAAGCACCAGTGAGGCAGAAGGTGCAGCAGCCGATGGGTGGAGATCTCTGCATTGGGAATGAAAATCCAGTGAACCCTTCCCTCACCCCCCAGTCCCACCCCAAATCCCCCTCTTCAATCTCAGGGGCAAACCCACTCTTCAGAATATCAGAGGGGCCTGCAGGGGCTGAGTCTCCTCAGGCCCCACAACCTTTAGGGTCAGCTCTGCCCCAGCTCATCATTGTGGAAAATACTTTGAACTCCTCAGCTCTGTGTGCTATGAGGTTCAAAAAATGCAAAGGATTTTAGGAATTATTAGGAAAGGAATGGAGAATAAAATGTAGAAAGTCATAATACCTCTGTATCCCTCCATGGTGCATCTGCACCCTGAGTCCTGTGTGCAATTCTGGTCCCTGTGTCTCAAAAGCTCTATTACGGATATTTCTCTCTAAGCCACAGCGAAATTTCGATCTTTTGGGTCATAAATATTTAAAATAAATAAATATACATCAGAACTAGAAAAGGTGCAGAGAAAGGCAACCAGAATGATAAAGGTGAAGGGACGGCTTCCCTTTTGAGGAAAGGCTGAAGAGGTTAAGGCTGCTCACTCTCTCCCTTCTCTCTCCAGTGTCACTCAGCCTTCCCCTCATTCCCTTCCCTCTATCACTCATTCATGCCCCTTCCTTCCCTCTCTGCCCCATCCCAAGCCTCACTCTCACCCCCTTTCTTTCTCTTACTTATAGCCCTTTCTTTTTAGTTACTCATCCCTAGTCCCCAGAATGTCATTCTCAGCCTCTGGGCAGGTCACCATCAGACCCACATTAAGCGGGGCCTCTCCTTACTAGCAGGAGATAGGAACCTCGCCAGTATGTTGTCACAGTGGCTTCTAATTGCTGGCAGGTTTAGGAACCCCACGAGCATACCATAACATAGGATCTGTTACTGTTGGGGGGGGGAACCCTGCCAGCATGCGGTCATATGGGGTTCTCGTTGGTGTGGGGTGGGAACCCTGCCAGCATGCTGTCATGCAAGGTTTCTCTTCTCCTTGGTTGACCATAGCACCTTGTGATGATGCTGTGCGGGGGAGGAGGGTTTGGAGTGGAGCTCTGCTGTCCTCCCCATGTACTCGAGGACTGGGGGAGTCCCAGTTTTGGCTTTCCGCACAGTTGCTTCTTTCCCCGCTGAGACCCAGGAGAACTTGGTGGAAGCTGTTGCCCTGATGGCGAGTGTTGTCCCAGGTGTGTTGCTCCCTGGGCATCTCGGTGAGTCTTTTGTATTACCAACTAAGCCGGCCATGATAACCTTAGAAACCATACGGGACCTGATTGTAGGCTTCGGTTCTTCTATGAAGGAATGCAACAGCAAAATTCATCATCTCTCTTCTAAAGTTGTTACCTTGGGGAATAAACATGATGAATAATTATGTGATTTAAAAGCTCCCCCCCCCTCCTTTTCTCACCTTTTTATATGATTAGACTAATCCTCTTTTTTTATTTCTGTAACTAAGGTTAAATTCTTGCTTCAAATTGTTGAAATCTATAAAAATAAAAAATTGATTTATATATTAAAAAAAAGCAGCGGCACAACTTGTGTGCCTTTTCTGTAGCCAGAGGCTTCTTCCCCTATATGTGGTCGCTGCTCCCTGCTGGTAATTTCCTCCCTCTCTGTGTTGCTGCCGCTGCTGGGCAGCCAGAAGCACTGTCACCCTCCTTCTCTTGCCGCTGCGGTGCTGCCAGCCCTGATGCCAGGAATCGGGACCCACCCACCTTTATTTCTGCTGCCAGACTCCCACCCCCAGACCAGCTCCATTGCACTTCTGCTGCTGTCCCAGGGTTTCTCACTGTGGAAGGTCATTGTGGTGGGGAGCAAGGGATGAGGGCAAGAGTGCGAGAGAGAGCAAAAAGAAAGGGAGTGAGAAGAGAACAAGGGGGTGGAAGCAGGGAAAGACGGGGGAGGGATGCTGAAGAGAGGAGGGGAAGAGGCAGAAGACAGCACACAGAGAGAGAATGGGACAGGGCGGGGAAGAGAGGGCAGTGGGCAACCACAATGGGGTAGGCACAGGGGGTGAGGGACTGAGAAGAGGATTTTGCTAGAGGAGGAAGAAGAGAGGGCTAGAGGCAGAGGAATGAGGAGGGATACTTATCTTCCCCTCTCCCTCCTCTACTAGAGCAATTCCATCTCCCCTCAGAAAACACCCTATCCCTCTCCCTCCCCATCTCCCTCTCTCCCCTGCAACTCATACATTCGCACATACTAGAGCAATTCCACCACCCCTCAGAACATAAGGACAGAAAGACATAAGAAATTGCCATGCTTGGTCAGACCAAGGGTCCATCAAGCCCAGCATCCTGTTTCCAAGAGAGGCCAAACCAGGCCACAAGAACCTGGTAATTATCCAAACACTAAGAAAATCCCATGCTACTGATGCAATTAATAGCAGTGGCTATTCCCTAAGTCATCTTGATTAATAGCCATTAATGGACTTCTCCTCCAAGAACTTATCCAAACCTTTTTTGAACCCAGCTACATTAACTGCACTAACCACATCCTCTGGCAACAAATTCCAGAGCTTTATTGTGCATTGAGTGAAAAAGAATTTTCTCCGATTAGTCTTCAATGTGCTACCCTATCCTTCTCCCTCCCCATCTCCCTCTCTCCCCTGCAACTCACAGATACGCACATACTAGAGCAATTCCCCCGCCCCTCAGAAAACACCCTATCCCTCTCCCTCCCCATCTCCCTCTCTCCCCTGCAACTCATACATACGCACATACTAGAGCAATTCCCCCTCCCCTCAGAAAACACCCTATCCCTCTCCCCCCCATCTCCCTCTCTCCCCTGCACCTCATACATACGCACGTACTAGAGCAATTCCACCTCCCCTCAGAAAACACCCTATCCCTCTCCCCCCCATCTCCCTCTCGCCCCTGCACCTCATACATACGCACATACTAGAGCAATTCCACCTCCCCTCAGAAAACACCCTATCCCTCTCCCTCCCCATCTCCCTCTCTCCCCTGCAACTCATACATATGCACATACTAGAGCAATTCCACCTCCCCTCAGAAAACACCCTATCCCTCCCCCTCCCCATCTCCCTCTCTCCCCTGCAACTCATACATACGCACATACTAGAGCAATTCCACCTCCCCTCAGAAAACACCCTATCCCTCCCCCTCCCCATCTCCCTCTCTCCCCTGCAACTCATACATACGCACATACTAGAGCAATTCCATCTCCCCTCAGAAAACATCCTATCCCTCTCCCTCCCCATCTGGAGGAAGTCATCCCTAACCAGCCTGCATGTCAGTCTGTATGCATTTGTGTGTGTCAGCATGTATGTGCATGTGAGCATTCCTGCCTCTTAATCTGTCCCTGAGCGAGCCTTTGTGTGAGAATCAATGTAGGCTTTAGAGCAGAGATCCCCCTCAGGAGCCACAAACCAGTCAAGTTTTTAGGATTTCCAGAAGGAACAGGCATGAGATCTATTGCATACAATGGAGACAATGCATGCAGGTTTCATGCATATTCACTGAGGCAATCCTAAAAATCTGACCGGATTGCAGCCCTTGAGGACTGAGTTTTGGGATCCCTGTTTTAAAATTTGTGTGTGAGAGGGAAGAGAAAGTCCGTGCACACCCTCCACCCCCTGACTAAAACCATGGATTTTTTTGTTTTAATTATTGGGTGTTAATTGATCTGTGCTGTTTTGAAATACATTATTGGTGTTTGATGTTCTATTAGTGAGCTGTATTTATTAATATATTCTTGCGGTATTATTTAAATTCTTTTACTATACCGATACTCAAGACAAGGTCTTATCGTAGCGGTTTACATTAAAAAAGGGGAAACCAATTAACAACTAAGTAGAAGGTAAAGTTACATTAAACAGGGAGCAAAAACATGGGCGATGGAAGACAGGAAAGATTTAAAAACGATAACAACTGGAGAGTGATAAAATAATCAACTAAAAACCATAGAGTAGCGAGACTTCAACAGAGATTTATCCTGGGCGATTATTAACATAGTATATCCGGTGGGAGGAGGAGACAGGGAGAGGTGAGCAGGGGGGGGAGGTGTCAGGTCTGGGACTGGAAACAGGGAGGGGGGGAGGGATTGGGGAAGGAATCGAGGGGTGAGAGTCAATGTTGTTGAATAGAGG
Organism: Rhinatrema bivittatum; assembly: GCF_901001135.1. Taxonomy (NCBI): domain Eukaryota; kingdom Metazoa; phylum Chordata; class Amphibia; order Gymnophiona; family Rhinatrematidae; genus Rhinatrema; species Rhinatrema bivittatum. The sequence goes on from NC_042616.1 coordinate 6,095,243, forward strand.
TTCCTTCAAAGGTAAGCTTGTGTGAACAACCAGGTTTTCAGTTTCTTTCTGAAGGAGAGATGGCATTGTTCTAGGCGTAGATCCGGGGAAAGCGAATTCCAATGGAGCGGACCTGCTGTCAAAAGTGCTCGCTTGTGAATAGAGTTGTGGACCGAGGATTTTTTTGGGGGGGGCTTTGAGCGAACCTTTGTGGGCGGTTCTGGTCGGCCTTGCAGTATCAATATTTTATACTTCTTGATCTATTAGGGAAATTTATGAACATGCGGGGGAGGGGCATACACCTCTGTCAGCTCCCCCACACGTGAGTGCCCAGCCCTCCTCCCAGCCCAGAGCCAGGGAGGAGGAGGGGGTGGGGATCCCCCTTATGCCCCCGAAGCAGGGCCCACATTGTGCAGCTCCGGCTCCCTCACACCCAGCGGGGAGGTCACTCGGGGCTGCAGGAAACAACATTTGGGCGGCTGGGGTCAGTGCTGGGCTGGCACCCGAGCAGCTCTGCCAGGAGTCGCAGAGTGATGAGTCATCAGAGGCAGCAGCCAATCGGAGGCGGCAGGAGGGGCGGAGCCTGCAGAAGGGGGCGGTGCCTGAGGAAGAGGAAGACGCATGAGGTCAGGCAGAGGGAGAGCTCCTCCCCCTCCCACGTGCTCCTAACCCGGGAATTTCCTTTTCTTAAGGAGAAATCAGCGATTGCAGTAAAAGCTCAGCCCCGCAGGGTAAGCGCGCGCTCTCTCTCTCCCCCCCCCCCCCCCAGAGGGGGTTTAGCCCCGAGAGTCTGCGCTCAGAGCTCACAATTTTACTTGCACTCAGAGACCTGAGCCCTGTCCTTTGTGCTCTCTGTGAGCTGTAATTGTACTTTACAGTTATTATTTTGTCATTTCTATTCCTCTTTTCCATTTGATATTCCTTATTGGGTGAGGGTCTCTCTCTCTCTCTCTCTCTCTCAGAAACCTGAGCCCTGTCCTTTGTGCTCTCTGGGAGCTGTAATTGTACTTTACAGTTATTATTTTGTCATTTCTATTCCTCTTTTCCATTTGATATTCCTTATTGGGTGAGGGTCTCTCTCTCTCTCTCTCTCAGAAACCTGAGCCCTGTCCTTTGTGCTCTCTGGGAGCTGTAATTGTACTTTACAGTTATTATTTTGTCATTTCTATTCCTCTTTTCCATTTGATATTCCTTATTGGGTGAGGGTCTCTCTCTCAGAAACCTGAGCCCTGTCCTTTGTGCTCTCTGGGAGCTGTAATTGTACTTTACAGTTATTATTTTGTCATTTCTATTACTCTTTTCCATTTGATATTCCTTATTGGGTGAGGGTCTCTCTCTCTCAGAAACCTGAGCCCTGTCCTTTGTGCTCTCTGTGAGCTGTAATTGTACTTTACAGTTATTATTTTGTCATTTCTATTACTCTTTTCCATTTCATATTCCTTATTGGGTGAGGGTCTCTCTCTCTCAGAAACCTGAGCCCTGTCCTTTGTGCTCTCTGTGAGCTGTAATTGTACTTTACAGTTATTATTTTGTCATTTCTATTACTCTTTTCCATTTGATATTCCTTATTGGGTGAGGGTCTCTCTCTCTCTCTCTCAGAAACCTGAGCCCTGTCCTTTGTGCTCTCTGTGAGCTGTAATTGTACTTTACAGTTATTATTTTGTCATTTCTATTACTCTTTTCCATTTGATATTCCTTATTGGGTGAGGGTCTCTCTCTCAGAAACCTGAGCCCTGTCCTTTGTGCTCTCTGGGAGCTGTAATTGTACTTTACAGTTATTATTTTGTCATTTCTATTACTCTTTTCCATTTGATATTCCTTATTGGGTGAGGGTCTCTCTCTCTCAGAAACCTGAGCCCTGTCCTTTGTGCTCTCTGTGAGCTGTAATTGTACTTTACAGTTATTATTTTGTCATTTCTATTACTCTTTTCCATTTGATATTCCTTATTGGGTGAGGGTCTCTCTCTCTCAGAAACCTGAGCCCTGTCCTTTGTGCTCTCTGTGAGCTGTAATTGTACTTTACAGTTATTATTTTGTCATTTCTATTACTCTTTTCCATTTGATATTCCTTATTGGGTGAGGGTCTCTCTCTCTCTCTCTCAGAAACCTGAGCCCTGTCCTTTGTGCTCTCTGTGAGCTGTAATTGTACTTTACAGTTATTATTTTGTCATTTCTATTACTCTTTTCCATTTGATATTCCTTATTGGGTGAGGGTCTCCCTCTCTCTCTCAGAAACCTGAGCCCTGTCCTTTGTGCTCTCTGGGAGCTGTAATTGTACTTTACAGTTATTATTTTGTCATTTCTATTACTCTTTTCCATTTGATATTCCTTATTGGGTGAGGGTCTCTCTCTCTCTCTCTCAGAAACCTGAGCCCTGTCCTTTGTGCTCTCTGGGAGCTGTAATTGTACTTTACAGTTATTATTTTGTCATTTCTATTACTCTTTTCCATTTGATATTCCTTATTGGGTGAGGGTCTCTCTCTCTCAGAAACCTGAGCCCTGTCCTTTGTGCTCTCTGTGAGCTGTAATTGTACTTTACAGTTATTATTTTGTCATTTCTATTACTCTTTTCCATTTGATATTCCTTATTGGGTGAGGGTCTCTCTCTCTCTCTCTCAGAAACCTGAGCCCTGTCCTTTGTGCTCTCTGGGAGCTGTAATTGTACTTTACAGTTATTATTTTGTCATTTCTATTACTCTTTTCCATTTGATATTCCTTATTGGGTGAGGGTCTCTCTCTCTCTCTCTCAGAAACCTGAACCCTGTCCTTTGTGCTCTCTGTGAGCTGTAATTGTACTTTACAGTTATTATTTTGTCATTTCTATTACTCTTTTCCATTTGATATTCCTTATTGGGTGAGGGTCTCTCTCTCTCTCTCAGAAACCTGAGCCCTGTCCTTTGTGCTCTCTGTGAGCTGTAATTGTACTTTACAGTTATTATTCTGTCATTTCTATTCCTCTTTTCCATTTGATATTCCTTATTGGGTGAGGGTCTCTCTCTCTCTCTCAGAAACCTGAGCCCTGTCCTTTGTGCTCTCTGTGAGCTGTAATTGTACTTTACAGTTATTATTTTGTCATTTCTATTACTCTTTTCCATTTGATATTCCTTATTGGGTGAGGGTCTCTCTCTCAGAAACCTGAGACCTGTCCTTTGTGCTCTCTGTGAGCTGTAATTGTACTTTACAGTTATTATTTTGTCATTTCTATTACTCTTTTCCATTTGATATTCCTTATTGGGTGAGGGTCTCTCTCTCTCTCTCTCTCAGAAACCTGAGCCCTGTCCTTTGTGCTCTCTGTGAGCTGTAATTGTACTTTACAGTTATTATTTTGTCATTTCTATTACTCTTTTCCATTTGATATTCCTTATTGGGTGAGGGTCTCTCTCTCTCTCTCAGAAACCTGAGCCCTGTCCTTTGTGCTCTCTCTGAGCTGTAATTGTACTTTACAGTTATTATTTTGTCATTTCTATTACTCTTTTCCATTTGATATTCCTTATTGGGTGAGGGTCTCTCTCTCTCTCAGAAACCTGAGCCCTGTCCTTTGTGCGCTCTGGGAGCTGTAATTGTACTTTACAGTTATTATTTTGTCATTTCTATTACTCTTTTCCATTTGATATTCCTTATTGGGTGAGGGTCTCTCTCTCTCTCTCTCAGAAACCTGAGCCCTGTCCCCTGTGCTCTCTCTGGGAGCTGTAATTGTACTTTACAGTTATTATTTTGTCATTTCTATTACTCTTTTCCATTTGATATTCCTTATTGGGTGAGGGTCTCTCTCAGAAACCTGAGCCCTGTCCTTTGTGCTCTCTGGGAGCTGTAATTGTACTTTACAGTTATTATTTTGTCATTTCTATTACTCTTTTCCATTTGATATTCCTTATTGGGTGAGGGTCTCTCTCTCTCTCTCAGAAACCTGAGCCCTGTCCTTTGTGCTCTCTCTGAGCTGTAATTGTACTTTACAGTTATTATTTTGTCATTTCTATTACTCTTTTCCATTTGATATTCCTTATTGGGTGAGGGTCTCTCTCTCTCTCAGAAACCTGAGCCCTGTCCTTTGTGCGCTCTGGGAGCTGTAATTGTACTTTACAGTTATTATTTTGTCATTTCTATTACTCTTTTCCATTTGATATTCCTTATTGGGTGAGGGTCTCTCTCTCTCTCTCTCAGAAACCTGAGCCCTGTCCCCTGTGCTCTCTCTGGGAGCTGTAATTGTACTTTACAGTTATTATTTTCTCATTTCTATTACTCTTTTCCATTTGATATTCCTTATTGGGTGAGGGTCTCTCTCTCTCTCTCAGAAACCTGAGCCCTGTCCTTTGTGCTCTCTGTGAGCTGTAATTGTACTTTACAGTTATTATTTTGTCATTTCTATTACTCTTTTCCATTTGATATTCCTTATTGGGTGAGGGTCTCTCTCTCTCTCAGAAACCTGAGCCCTGTCCTTTGTGCTCTCTGGGAGCTGTAATTGTACTTTACAGTTATTATTTTGTCATTTCTATTACTCTTTTCCATTTGATATTCCTTATTGGGTGAGGGTCTCTCTCTCTCTCTCTCAGAAACCTGAGCCCTGTCCTTTGTGCTCTCTGGGAGCTGTAATTGTACTTTACATTTATTATTTTGTCATTTCTATTACTCTTTTCCATTTGATATTCCTTATTGGGTGAGGGTCTCTCTCTCTCTCAGAAACCTGAACCCTGTCCTTTGTGCTCTCTGTGAGCTGTAATTGTACTTTACAGTTATTATTTTGTCATTTCTATTACTCTTTTCCATTTGATATTCCTTATTGGGTGAGGGTCTCTCTCTCTCTCTCAGAAACCTGAGCCCTGTCCTTTGTGCTCTCTGTGAGCTGTAATTGTACTTTACAGTTATTATTTTGTCATTTCTATTACTCTTTTCCATTTGATATTCCTTATTGGGTGAGGGTCTCTCTCTCAGAAACCTGAGACCTGTCCTTTGTGCTCTCTCTGAGCTGTAATTGTACTTTACAGTTATTATTTTGTCATTTCTATTACTCTTTTCCATTTGATATTCCTTATTGGGTGAGGGTCTCTCTCTCTCTCTCAGAAACCTGAGCCATGTCCTTTGTGCTCTCTCTGAGCTGTAATTGTACTTTACAGTTATTATTTTGTCATTTCTATTACTCTTTTCCATTTGATATTCCTTATTGGGTGAGGGTCTCTCTCTCTCTCAGAAACCTGAGCCCTGTCCTTTGTGCGCTCTGGGAGCTGTAATTGTACTTTACAGTTATTATTTTGTCATTTCTATTACTCTTTTCCATTTGATATTCCTTATTGGGTGAGGGTCTCTCTCTCTCTCTCTCAGAAACCTGAGCCCTGTCCCCTGTGCTCTCTCTGGGAGCTGTAATTGTACTTTACAGTTATTATTTTGTCATTTCTATTACTCTTTTCCATTTGATATTCCTTATTGGGTGAGGGTCTCTCTCAGAAACCTGAGCCCTGTCCTTTGTGCTCTCTGGGAGCTGTAATTGTACTTTACAGTTATTATTTTGTCATTTCTATTACTCTTTTCCATTTGATATTCCTTATTGGGTGAGGGTCTCTCTCTCTCTCTCTCAGAAACCTGAGCCCTGTCCTTTGTGCTCTCTGGGAGCTGTAATTGTACTTTACAGTTATTATTTTGTCATTTCTATTACTCTTTTCCATTTGATATTCCTTATTGGGTGAGGGTCTCTCTCTCTCTCTGTCCCATGTGTGACTGAGGTGAGGGATTCAGCTCATGTGTAGTCTTTGTGTCAGGATCTGCCCCAGTCCTGCTTGTTCTGTTCTCCAATAGATTTTTATTTATGTAAAAACATTTCTAAATCAGGGATGACAGAAAGCTCATTGTGCAGCTGCTCTGGGGCCTGTTGCCTTATTTCCAGTGTCGCCGTTTCATAGGTTAAATTGTTGCTGGGTGAGTGTTGGGTGTGATTGATTGATTTGGTTTATTTATTTGATTTATATTCTGCCTTTTAGTGCTGTTTAGCTGTGATGGGCTTGATACAAAGGTGCTGAGTGTGTTTTCTGCAGGGTTTTGTGTTACTTCCCAAAGTGCCTGGTACAGGAGGAAGTTAACTCTCCACATTTTCTTTTTCTCTCCTCCTCAGCCCTCCCTGTCTCTGCTGATTGTATGGAATAGAAAGGAAACATCTCATCTGTCTCTTACGGAGGTTCCTGTCAGACCCATGGATGGTTTTGTTGGTCCTGGGACTTCAGTGCTGGGGTCCAGACCTGCCGGGGTACAGGGGTCACAGTCTGTAGCTCAGACTCCTCGCCTGCAGCAGTACAGGAAGGTTATGAAGACAGCACTGGGAGTTTTCCCTTCACCAGAGCCCGATCCCTCCTTGGTGAAGGCTGTGGCTGATCCCCCAAGATCAGAAAATGTTACAGGGGTGGCTGTGTCCCTTTTCCCCGATCCACTGCAGCCCAGAACTTTGGACTCTTTGTGGATGGTTCTGGTGCGTCTGGAAGCGACACTTGGCAGCAAGTTGAAAAGGATTCAAGGGGAAATCTCCTCACTGGAGCTGCGCTCGGTGACCCAGGAGAAGAAAATCTCTGCTCATGCTAAACGGCTGCAGGCGTTGGAGAACAAGGTAGCACATTTATTCCCAAATTCTTCTGCCTCCCTTCAAGATAGTGTTTCACTCAGAAGGAAAACTTAGAAGTTAAAAAATGTTTCCAAAAACTAAGCCTACGTAAGTAGGCTTCACCAATGAGAAGCGAGCATAAGTGTCAGACAATATTGTCATAAAGATATACAAAAGAACATAGCGCATACATCAGGGATGTGATCGACCAGCTGCACCAGCTCCGAGAGTATTGGGCATGGAATGTGTTTGGCTCCATGATAAGTATGGCAGCCACACTTTATCGAATTTGTCCCTCCTATCTGTGCCCTTCTCCTCTCCCCCCCCCCCCCCCCCCCCCGATTCCTGACTCCATGCTTTCCTCCTGACTGCACCGTGTGCTTGTAACAGACTTCCTGAGCCACTGCGTCCTGCTCCCTCTCTCGCCTGATTTATATCCTGTCTAAATCCCACCTTTTTGAGGCTGCTTTTAAATCTTAGACCTGATTATCTCCCCTTACAGCCTCATTCATCTTTAACCGTTTTCTTAATAAAAGAAATTCCTCAAGACTGTCTGGTTGTCTTGATTAGATTGTAAGCTCTCCTGAGCAGGGACCATCTTTTATGTGTGTTTTGTGCAGCACTGTATATGGTTTTACTAATTTTGAGTGAGGGGATCCACAGGAGGCAGAGAGGGAGTGAACCAGGGTTTGCTGTGAGGGAATGGGGTATGAAAGGTAGTATCCACTCCAGATACCACATACTTTAGGTTAACCATTGGATGTGCGTAGGAGAGAACGGCATCAAAGATGACCCAAGGTTAGGAGCTGAGCAGTCAGGAGGATGAGAGCACAGTGACTTCTCCTGATGTGACAGAATCAGATGTTCCTGAGGTTCTGGGTAATGATCTTGGGTTTTATTATTCACTGATTTATCCAGGCAGAGGCATTTGATATTCTGTGTCTCTGGGATCAGAGAATCTTTCCATAGTTAGACTTGCAAACCCTGAGGTCCAGAGAGGAATCTGACTCCAGGGGAACAAGTCTGGAAGTTCCTTGGGATGAGGGTTCCTGGTGTCCCCTCTTCCATGATAAAATGATAAGAGATTACAGCCAGCTGAGCCCCTCCATGTGTCCCTGAGCATTTCTGGTTTGTGTTTCAGGTGCCGGTGATGTTTGAGGACCTCGCTGTCTCTTTCTTCCAGGAGGAAGGGGGTTGTTTAGATGAAGGACATAAGGAGCTTTACAGTGATGTGAAGGAGAATTATGAGATCCTGAGCTCTTTAGGTAAGGATTGCATTATCCTTTTTTCCCTGGGTCAGCTCCACACCAGAGATGTGCAAGCAGGCCTGGATTTATGAATAGGTTCATGAAGTCGGTCCTCAATCCCTCTCCTCACAATTAGTAGATAAGCCCAGAAGAACCAGACCCACAGGCATCCTAAAGGAGGGACCTGTGTGATCTCAAGCGTTCCTGCATTACAGCAGGTTTATTGCTGTCAGATAAAAATGTCACGTAATTGGTGGCAGTGGAAGGTATGATCACAACTCCTGTGTTAAAAGATCTTCACTGGCTCCCTGTGCAGAGTCGCTCTTAGTTGAAACTGATGGTGATATTCAGAAATAAGGGGTTTGAATTCTTCTAAGTTAGGACGTTGTGAGCCATTGATATCATTGAGGGCTAAAGGGACAGGGATGCTTCTGTTCCCTCTGCTCCTGAGTATTGATTGCTACTAACATGTAAGAGAGCTTTTAATTCCTCCTGCTCTTCCAGCTGAGTTCAGGATGGAGGGTGATTTATGAATGTATGAAAACGCTATTGTGTAAAGATGTTTTCATTTATCCATTTTATGTTATGTTGTTTTATTTGTAACTCAGTGTGCAGTTATCTTTGTAATCCATCCTGAAGAATTGCATTGCAGGAGGCAGGATATAAGTTTTTTTTTATAAATGTATGAATAATTAAAATAAATCACAGGAGCTCTATAAAAACATCACACAGGAGTTTTCAGAGGTGACTCCTAAAGTTTATGCTACATCACCATATTCTCTAATAACAGAGATCCCATATAGCCATTGTACAATCCTTCAAAAAGTCTGACCCTAACTCATTGAAAGCTTTTCATGCCATTGCCACTGACACATGATTAATTTCTCCTTTTTATAACCAACAGACAATGAGGTATTACAAGAAGAGAAGGGGGAGGAGAAAAGAGAAGAGCACCCTATAGTACTAGCACTTATATCAGGAAATGTCTGTGAGAATCTTTCCCAGAGGTCTGAGGGGGGAGACACTAGCCAAAGTCAGCAGGAATTGGAGAAGAAGCAGCGAGAACCTGCAAGAAACTCACCAGATGGAGTCACTGCATGTGTGAGAAGTGACAGGGAGCTCACAGACATCCATGAGCACCAGAAACACCTGAGAGCAGAGAGACCCTTCCATATTAATAGTTATCAAATGACTTCTAACTTCCACCAGAGAGACCTGAGAGCAGAGAGACCCTTCCAAAGTACTAACAGTGATCAAATGACTACTGAACTCCAACAGAGAGAGGAGAAAGTGAAAAACTCTTTTCACTGTGACACCTGTGGGAAAACCTTTGATCGGAAATGTCATTTAGTATTGCACCAGAAAACCCACACAGCAGCAAGACCTTTTCCATGCTCTCAGTGTGGAAAATGTTTCAAACATAAGTTAACCCTGAAATTACACCAGCGAATCCACACTCAAGGGAACACATTCACTTGTATTAAATGTAAGAAAAACTTTTCTAGCAGGGAAGCCTTAGTAATACACCGAAGAACACACACAGGACAGAGACCCTCTCATTGCCCTCAAGATGGGAAATCTTACAGCTCTGAGTTCTCTTTATTAAATCACCAGAAAATGGAGACAGAAGAGAGAACATTTTCATGTTCTGAAAGTGGGGAAAACATCATTGACAAGCAAGATTTAATAATAAACCCAAATTCCCAGAAAGAAGAAAAATTATGCATGTGTACTGGTGATGACAGAAACTTATATCAGAAAGAAAACTTCACAGAACAACTAAAATTACAAACAGGACAGAGAGCAATTTCAAGTAATGAGTGCAATGAAAGCTTATGTGAGGGGAAAATCTTTTCAGGGGACAGAAAAAACCTTACTGGTGGGAGACCATTGTCTTGTATTCGATCTGAAAAAAACTTCAATGTGAAGGCAGATGTCGCACAAGAGAAGAAAATTCCCAAAGTAAAATTCCAATTTATATGTACTGAGTGTGGTAAAAGCTGCAGGTGGAAGAGTGACCTCATCATCCACCAGAGAATACACACGGGAGAAAAGCCATTTATATGTAGTGAGTGTGGTAAAGGTTTCAGTCACAAAGGAAACTTCAAAAGTCACCAGAGAATTCACACAGGAGAGAAGCCATTTACATGTAGTGAGTGTGGTAAATGTTTCAGTAACAAAGGAAACTTCAAATGTCACCAGATAATCCACACTGGAGCGAATCCATTTACTTGTAGTGAATGTGGTAAATGTTTCAGTAACAAAGGAAACTTCAAACGCCACCAGAAAAACAATTTACATATGAGAGTGGTAAAAGTTTAAGTAAGAAGATATCTTTCGCATGGCATCAGAGAATATTCACTGGAGTGAAACCAAGTCCTTGTTCTTTTTGTATTAATAGCTTCAGAACAGAGGAAGAAACTGCAAGCCACCAGAGAAGCCACACAAGAGTCACATACAATTCAAAAACTCTCCTATAGTTTTTGGAGTTGTTAAAATGCCCTGATAAAGATATTAAAGAGTGGGATGCAGATGTGAGATTTGCATCGGCCTCATCAAAATCGGCCTGAGTCGCCATCTTACTAAACCGTCAACTCCCTATAAAAATTAGTCAAGAAATCAAAGACCCACAAGGGAAATATATTATCTTGGTTACTGAACTCGATCACCAGAAAGTGGTAATGTGTAATATCTATGCCCCTAACAACTATGAGCCGGGATTCTTTAGAGGCCTTTATACTCACCTACTCCCATACTCCACTGATACCTTGATAATAGGGGCAATTTCAACACAGTCCGAGACACTCACCTAGATACATCTAAGAGCGGACGTTGTGAGCAGGGGATGGGTAAAGGACCTACTATGTTGGAGAAAAACTTGGATTTGTTAGATGTGTGGCGAACCTTACACCCCACAGAGCATGACTTTACCCATGTCTCACGAGCGCACGGGACCCACTCCCGCATTGACTACTTTCTCATAAGTTCTCAAGCGTTTGCGAGAGTCCGCGAAGCAGGTATTGATAACATAGCGATTTCGGACCATGGGCCGATATGGGTGGATTTGTGGACCTCACTAGTATCTCCCACACCTAAAATATGGCGATATCCATATTTCCTAGCCAATGATGGGAAATTTCGGGAATTTATTCTGAACAAATGGCAAGAACTTATAACCTTGAACAAGGAGCACGAATCCAACCCCGTATTACTATGGTACACTGCAAAAGCGGTGTTGCAAGGTGAGATAATATCATATGTTACCCAATATAGGAAAATGCTTAACCGCCGAATCTTAACACTATCCATACTTGCGCGCGCCAATCTCGCTTTCACTGGGTGGCTGTAGGAACGAAAGAGGCTCGTACTGAATATCTAACTCATCAACATGCCCTAAGCTCATTACTTCACCAGCGGGCTAAAAAGAGCCACTTATATTATCAATTTCGTTTATACCAATATAGTAACAAAGCAGGGAAGATGATGGCTAACTTAATTTGCACTCAGCGCACCAATCACTTTATTTCAGTGTTGCGACCATCTCAGGGTCGGATGGTACGAGACACCCCTTCCATTTTGCAGTGCTTTCGCACTTATTTTTCTAATTTATACACCACAGAGGGATGGAATAATACAGCATGTGATAAATTTTGTGCCCATCTATCCTTGCCACATTTAACGCCAGATCAGAAGGAAGGGCTTAACATGCCCATTACAGAAGCAGAGGCTAGCTTTGCTATACATCACTCAAAGGGCTTTAAAGCCCCAGGCCCGGATGAGTATACAGCAGAGTTCTATAAACTTCTGCAGAACTCTATCTCTCCCACATTGGCAGGTGTATTCACGGATTTGATAGATCAAGGCGCCTTTCCCCCAAATGCCAATCTTGCTCACATCACACTTCTACCAAAACCCGGTAAAGACTTGCTCTTGCCAGAATCATACCGGCCCATATCCCTTCTTAATTATGATCAGTAACTATTGACAAAGATACTGGCAGATAGGCTGGCGCTCATTCTCCCTACTCTAATCGGGGACCATCAAATGGGCTTCGTACGCCAGAGATATGCTTTAGCTAATATACGCAGAGTATTAACAGCTATGACAATTTGTCAGCAAATGTCTAACCCATATTTGGTCATTAGTTTCGACGCCGGAAAGGCATTCTATAGAGTGGAATGGGACTACCTGTTTTGTATACTACATAGAATGGGTTTTGGAGGGTACTTTCTCAAGGCAATACACCTACTATATCAGGACCCTCAGGCGGTAATCACTGCCAACGGGGCACAATCACAACCCTTTCAGATAACCAGGGGTACCCGCCAAGGTTGCCCCCTATCCCCACTATTGTTTATATTGCAATTAGAACCTCTTTTACTCGCCATACAGAACGCGCCTGAAATCCGAGGTGTCCGCTTTGGCCCACAGATCTTTAAATATGTGGCCTTTGCGGACGATTTATTGGTTTTTATAACTAAGCCTCAGGCCTCATTACCTCCATTGATGCGAACTATAGAAAATTTTGGGACATTTTCTGGACTACGATTGAATGCATCCAAGTCTTCGGCATTAGCATTTCCAGCGACATTGCAGGTGCAATGGTGTGGGCAGTTCCCCCTACGGTGGGTGGGGGATGCATTTCGTTACCTGGTAGTCCGTATACCGGCCGACCCAGAGCAAATTTATGAGGTAAATATCCCAAGCTTAATTACTAAAACACAAGATATGTTAGCCCTATGGCAGACCCTCCCAATTTCCCTGGGCGGCCCGGTAAATCTGTTTAAAATGGCCATTCTTCCTCGATGGCTCTTTCTTTTGCAAAATTTACCCCTACTGGTGCGAAAGAAAGACCTGGCTAAGTTAGAGAGAGTGATTCATCAATTTATATGGAGGGGGGGAAATCGAGGAGGCCTGGGGCTCCCGGATCTGGCTCTATACAATTTGGCATGTAATATGCGACTAATACGGGATTGGCTAATAACCACACCCTTTTATACAGCAATTGAGGCCAACAATGCAGTAATGTATCCACGAGCGCCTTCATATGTGCTGCAAGCTCAGTCTATTAGTCTTCCGCCTTTCCTAAATCAATTGGCACTCATTAAGCCGCTTCGACAAACTTGGCTGAGACTCTCGAAACTACTGCAAAATTCTAGAGTCTGTGCTTATTTTCTCCCCCTAATAGGGAATGATGACGTTTTCCCGGGATCTCAGTCAGGGCCTTACCGCATATGGGCGACGATGGGTAGACAAGGGTGTTGTCTACCTTGGACACCTTCTTAAAACAGATGGCGAGTTAATGAACTTTCAAGAAATTGGTGCAATGTATAGGTTGGGGGCATCACACATATTCCCCTATTTACAAGTGCGCCACTACCTAAGGGCCTTGCGTGCGGTATCAAAGGAACCTGTGGTCTTTTATACGCTAGAAAATTTTTTTTGTTTTGCCCGCACTAAGGCCCCCTCTCTGTCTAATTATTATAAAGCCATACGTCAAAAGGTAGGGTTGGATACTTGCTCCTTATTGGCAGCACGCTGGAACCATGATGGAGACTTTATGGTGACTAGCTTTATCTTAAAGGTGGGCTTTAGGCATATAGCCAAAATCTCTTCTAATATGCATTACAGGGAACTGCAATTCAAATTTTTAACTAGGACATACGTATCGCCCTTAGTGGCAAAACAATTGACAATAGCACCTTCGGCGTCTTGTGTTCGTTGTAACCTTGCCATTGGTATGTTATCTCATGCTTTTTGGTCCTGCCCAGTGGTGAAGCGTTTTTGGCGCAAAGTGGCAAATTATTTGGAAGATCTTTTAAATGTGCCGATCCCGTTCTCCCCTCTATGGTTCTTATTTGGTTGTGTCTCACCCATACGGATAAGAGATCCTGGCTCACGTCTATTTTTCCAAAAAGCCTGCTTAGTGGGAAAAAAAATGATATTGTTGTTGTGGCGTTCTGCCGATGTGCCATCCTACTGGGTATGGCGAAACCATTTTCATGCGATGATGACTATGGAAAGCATGGGGTCACAAGAAGTGCCGCGTCTTCGGCGAGCATTTCTTAAAACCTGGGACCCGTACCTACAAAGCCTAACACATCGAGCACGTAGTTTAGTTGTTAACGACTAATTTACCAATTTTACGATATTACTGGCTATTGAGAATCTTTTTTTTCCTTTTCATTGTACGATTTTTGGCCTGTTACATATCACTGCCAATGTACCTGGGGAGGGGGGAAGGATGGGATAGAGGGGAATTTGAGGCAGAAGGGAATTGAGTTGTAATCGTTGTACATGAGGATGGTTAAGGAACACACCTTCCTCACTGTTGTAATTGTTCATTTATTTGACAAAATCAATAAAATGTTTGAACATAAAGAGTGGGATGCAAGAACAATACAACTTTTCCCTATGCATCAAGTAACATCTAAGATTCAGAGTAGGCTGAGATTGTACTTTAGAACAGCTGATGGTGGTGTGGGCCTTTCAGTTGCAACTATGCAAACAGTGCTGAAGTACGGAAATGAATGGCCAAAATTGTTCTTCATTCTTAAGCTTAGACAATTGTTACAGTGAGTGGAAGGAATAACTGAGACTCAGCTCAAACATTAGGGGAAAGCAGGAATGGAATTTGCAAAGCTATAGAAAAATAATTGAAAAGAATTAGACCAGAAAACAAGGAAAATCAGTTCCCAAAAACACAAACATAGTGGGAAATACAAAGAGTTACTTCAGAAACCCCACATGGCTCAACACCTGACATGGAAATAGCGATTTTAAACATAGAGATGAGAGATTGAGAATTGCAGCACATGACAGGGAATGGTTCACAGGCAGCAGGGAAAAAACGTAGTGGAACAGACAATGCAGCGTCTGTAAAACAGAACTATAATTAGTTACACAGCTTGCTGCTGGAGGTCAGGTGCTGATGTGAGAAGGCCTGGATGTAGAAAGAGATAATAAGGTGGCCCGGCTCATCCTCTGAAGTTGTGTAAACATTATAACATCGCTGTACCAGGAAGGCACTGGGATCCTGATCCTGAGAGAAAAGCAGCCTTGTGGTAATGGAAAATCTATTCTAGGATTGTAAAACATGGGATGAGTTGGTTTTAGTCTTTTCCCATCAACCTACCCTCTTCCCTTAATAGGGTCGTACCTGGGAGAGGTGCAATTGAGATTTTGGGGTCTCTGCATTGCCGCTGTAACCTCATCCCCTGACGTCTAACATCGCTTCCTGCTCCTTGGAAACACCAGTGAGGCAGGAAGTGCAGCAGCCGATGGGTGGAGATCTCTGCATTGGGAATGAAAATCCAGTGAACCCTTCCCTCACCCCTCACCCCCCAGTCCCACCCCAAATCCCCCTCTTCAATCTCAGGGGCAAACCCACTCTTCAGAATATCAGAGGGGCTAAGTCTCCTTAGGCCCCACAACCTTTAGGGTCTGCTCTGCCCCCAGCTCATCATTGTGGAAAATACTTTGAACTCCTCAGCTCCTTGTGCTATGAGGGTCAAAAAATGGAAAAGATTTTAGGAATTGTTGAAATCTTTAAAAATAAAAAATATAGCTGGGAAGCCTGAGTTGGAGGAGAGAGGGGCTACCAGGTCTGCCGCCACTTATTGAAACCCGATAACAACGAGGGGTAAGCCCCGGTACAGCGGAGGAGACCCGGTTCCAGGGATCCCAAACGAGGCGGAAGTGACGTCAGAGCAGCGTCCGCTCCTTCAAATTGAGGAGGAATCGGCGTTTTTACCTGGGAAGCCTGAGTTGGAGGAGAGAGGGGCTACCAGGTCTGCCGCCACTTATTGAAACCCGATAACAACGAGGGGTAAGCCCCGGTACAGCGGAGGAGACCCGGTTCCAGGGATCCCAAACGAGGCGGAAGTGACGTCAGAGCAGCGTCCGCTCCTTCAAATTGAGGAGGAATCGGCGTTTTTACCTGGGAAGCCTGAGTTGGAGGAGAGAGGGGCTACCAGGTCTGCCGCCACTTATTGAAACCCGATAACAACGAGGGGTAAGCCCCGGTACAGCGGAGGAGACCCGGTTCCAGGGATCCCAAACGAGGCGGAAGTGACGTCAGAGCAGCGTCCGCTCCTTCAAATTGAGGAGGAATCAGCGTTTTTACCTGGGAAGCCTGAGTTGGAGGAGAGAGGGGCTACCAGGTCTGCCGCCACTTATTGAAACCCGATAACAACGAGGGGTAAGCCCCGGTACAGCGGAGGAGACCCGGTTCCAGGGATCCCAAACGAGGCGGAAGTGACGTCAGAGCAGCGTCCGCTCCTTCAAATTGAGGAGGAATCGGCGTTTTTACCTGGGAAGCCTGAGTTGGAGGAGAGAGGGGCTACCAGGTCTGCCGCCACTTATTGAAACCCGATAACAACGAGGGGTAAGCCCCGGTACAGCGGAGGAGACCCGGTTCCAGGGATCCCAATCGAGGCGGAAGTGACGTCAGAGCAGCGTCCGCTCCTTCAAATTGAGGAGGAATCAGCGTTTTTTACCTGGGAAGCCTGAGTTGGAGGAGAGAGGGGCTACCAGGTCTGCCGCCACTTATTGAAACCCGATAACAACGAGGGGTAAGCCCCGGTACAGCGGAGGAGACCCGGTTCCAGGGATCCCAATCGAGGCGGAAGTGACGTCAGAGCAGCGTCCGCTCCTTCAAATTGAGGAGGAATCAGCGTTTTTACCTGGGAAGCCTGAGTTGGAGGAGAGAGGGGCTACCAGGTCTGCCGCCACTTATTGAAACCCGATAACAACGAGGGGTAAGCCCCGGTACAGCGGAGGAGACCCGGTTCCAGGGATCCCAAACGAGGCGGAAGTGACGTCAGAGCAGCGTCCGCTCCTTCAAATTGAGGAGGAATCGGCGTTTTTACCTGGGAAGCCTGAGTTGGAGGAGAGAGGGGCTACCAGGTCTGCCGCCACTTATTGAAACCCGATAACAACGAGGGGTAAGCCCCGGTACAGCGGAGGAGACCCGGTTCCAGGGATCCCAAACGAGGCGGGAAGTGACGTCAGAGCAGCGTCCGCTCCTTCAAATTGAGGAGGAATCAGCGTTTTTACCTGGGAAGCCTGAGTTGGAGGAGAGAGGGGCTACCAGGTCTGCCGCCACTTATTGAAACCCGATAACAACGAGGGGTAAGCCCCGGTACAGCGGAGGAGACCCGGTTCCAGGGATCCCAAACGAGGCGGAAGTGACGTCAGAGCAGCGTCCGCTCCTTCAAATTGAGGAGGAATCGGCGTTTTTACCTGGGAAGCCTGAGTTGGAGGAGAGAGGGGCTACCAGGTCTGCCGCCACTTATTGAAACCCGATAACAACGAGGGGTAAGCCCCGGTACAGCGGAGGAGACCCGGTTCCAGGGATCCCAAACGAGGCGGAAGTGACGTCAGAGCAGCGTCCGCTCCTTCAAATTGAGGAGGAATCGGCGCTCGTCGCCGTCGGCGCGCGTTGCCTAGTGCACGCGTTCCGTTTTAGGCTGAATGGCTGTTACCAACTTGGCTGATGAACGGTGATCCCTCATCCTCCTACCTATATCTATCTGCGACGGAAGAGTGAGTAAATCCCTCAGGGGTTATATTACGCTATCAACGAGTATTATGCCTCACACGAAGAGGAAAGGCAAGGTAAGGCAGGACGCCTCTACCCCTGCCAAACCGGGCCTCTCACAAACTACCTTAACTGGGTTTTACTCTCGCACAGGAATAACCCCGGAGTGTCCCATTACAAGTGGGGATTTTGAGCAGATATCCCCCTTGTCGGGAGAAGTGAGTCTCAGTCCCGGGGTCCCGCCGACACCAAATCAACCAATGATCACTGCTGGTATCAATGATCAAGGCTCTCCAATATTACGGACTGCGTATATACCGGTTAGCCCGTTAGAGGAAGTTCATTGTAATAATCCAGCAGTGAGGGAAAAGGAGAAGGGGATTCCCCCCTTACTCCAACGATTGGATCAAAGCTCTGGTGAAACCAGTGGGACCACTATAATAACTGGAGCAACTGCGCTTGTTTCTTCCCTGGGCAATACTGTAGAACAGGAACAGTTTCAACTATTACATATGCCATCTGTCCCTAATGTTGATTTTGGTGATTCAAAAAAAGTTTCATTGGAAATGTTATGGATAGCAATAATGTCATTACAGAAAAATGTTGAAACTTTAAATGTTAATATTAAGGATGTACAGTCTACATTGCTGGGTTTAAGCCCGAAGGTAATAAGTAATGGGACTACTTTGAGGAATGTTGAAGTAGAGATAATTAAAATAAAAGAGGTACAAACATCTATAATAAAAGGGGAGAATATTATAGCTAGAAAACTTGAGAACCTAGAAAATGTGGTTCGATATTCCAATTTAAGGTTTGTTAACTTCCCAAAATGTAAAATGATTTCTCCAATAGAACAGCTTAAGAATTACTTCACTGAAATTTTGTCCCTTCCATCTGAAAATTTTCCATCTATAATTAATGCGTATTTTTTGGGTGAAGGAAATCAAAATGTCAACTTAATCACTCCCCCACAGGAAAATACTTTGAATGTTACCGAACTTATAGAAACTTCGTATAGCGCTCAAATTGAGAAAAGAGGAACATTAATAGCTAAATTTGCCCTTTCAACTGAAAGGGATAAAATTCTTAAACTTTTTATGCAGAATAGATCCACTTCTTATTTGGGCCAGAAGTTATGGGTTTACCCCGATGTAGCAAAGGACACCCAATTACGTAGGAAAAAGTTTATTATGCTAGCTAATTTAGCTAGAACTTTTGGAATACAAATTATAATTAGATTCCCATGTAAATGCATTATGAGGGTGGATGGCATAAAATATGTGTATTACGATCCTTCAGATTTGGAGAGGTTCCTGGAAGAACGTAGAACCCAGGGTCAGGCAGCGGATTCCCCCAGTTAATAGTAGTTGGGATAAATGATAATCCTGTGTCCTTCTGTTATTACCTATAGGACTTTCGTTCTTTTTTTTCTTTTGTATTAGGTCTGCTCTATAGGCTCCCATATTGTATGGTAATTGGAAAATTAGGAAAATTATTTGTATTAATTTATGTATGTTTATGGTCCTTTATTTTTCCTAAAAATTTCAATGTATAATTGGAAACAAAATAAGTGAATTTTAGTTTTGTCTTGAAAATTCATAAATAAAGAATTAAAAAAAAATAAAAAAAAAATATATTTATATATTAAAAAAGCAGCGGCACAACTTGTGTGCCTTTTCTGTAGCCAGAGGCCTCTTCCCCTATTTGTGGTCGCTGCTCCCTGCTGGTAATTTCCTCCCTCTCTGTGTTGCTGCTGCTGCTGCTGGGCAGCCAGGAGCACCATCACCCTCCTTCTCTTGCCACTGCCGCTGCGGTGCTGCCAGCCCTGATGCCAGGAATCGGGACCCGCCCGCCTTTATTTCTGCTGCCAGACTCCCACCCCCAGACCAGCTCCATTGCACTTCTGCTGCTGTCCCAGGGTTTCTCACTGTGGAAGGTCATTTTGGTGGGGAGATGATAGGGAGGGATGGGGAAAAGAGTGCGAGAGAGTGCAAAATGTGGATGTCCACAATGGTTTTTAAAGAGAATACTGAGGAGGTGAGGGCACTGCAGGGATGTCCATCTGTCTACACTAAGAACAATGAAATTATCAGGTAAGTAGTTTCTCCAGTCTAGATACATGTGTCAGTAAGCATGCATGTGCATGTGAGCATTCCTGTCTCTTAATCTGTCCCTGAGCGAGCCTGTGTGTGAGAATCAATGTGGGGTTTAGAGCACAGATCTCCTCTCAGGGGCCACAAACCAGTCAGGTTTTTAGGATTTCCACAAGGATCAGGCATGAGGTCTATTGCATACAATGGAGGCAATGCATGCAGGTTTCATGCATATTCATTGAGGCAATCCTGAAAACCTGACCTGCTTGCAGCCCTTGAGGACTGAGTTTGGGGATCCCGGTTTTAAAATGTGTGTGTATATGAGAGAGAAGAGAAAGTCCATGCACATTCTCCAACCCCTGACTAAACTATGGAGGTTTTAGTTTTCATTATTGTGTATTAATGGATGTGTGCTGTTTTAAAATATATTATTGGTGTTTGATATGTTTTTTTTAAAGTTTTTTTTAAATTATTAGATATTCTATTAGCTGTGTTGAAGTATTTATTCTATTTATTAATATGGTCTTACTCTTATCAATATTTTATATTTCTTGATGTTCTATGCAAATTTATGAAAGAGGGGAGGGATATACCCCCTTCATGGCAGCCCTACTCCTAGACCACAGACTGAGCGGAGGGGGTGGGGATCCTCCTTATGCAAATCTTATGCCCCCCACAGTAGGGCGCACATTGTGCAGCACGGGCTCCCTCAAAACCAGCGGGGAGGTTACTTTCCGGGTCTGCAAGAAACAACATTTGTGCAGGTTGGGTTAGTGTTGGGCTGGCACCCGGGCAGCTCTGCCAGGAGTCGCAGAGTGATGAGTCATCAGAGGCACCAGCCAATTGGAGGTGGCAGGGGGTGAGGTCAGCAGAAGGGGGCGGTGCCTGTAGAAGAGGAAGAAGCACGAGGTCTGGCAGAAGGAGAGCTCCTCCCCCCCCCCCCCCCCCCCCCCCGTGCTCTTAACCCGGGAATTTCCTTTTCTTAAGGAGAAATCAGCGATTGCAGTAAAGCTTGGCCTTGGAGGGTAAGCGCTTTTTCTCTCTCTGGTTGTTCTTTTTCTGGGGTCCCTGCCACATTTTCTAGCACAATGAGGGGGAGCGGGAGTCAGGGCTTTAAATCTTGACCCCCTGCAAAAATCCCCAGAAGACCTGCTGGCTTGAATAGGGGGGGGGGGGGGGGGGTAAGTACCGCCCTGGGAAATCGAGCAGAGGGGGTTTAGCCCCCGAGAGTCTGCGCTCAGAGCTCACAATTTTACTTGCACTCAGAGACCTGAGCCCTGTCCGTTCGTTCGGTCTCGTGTTCCCTGGTCTCTCGTCGTGTCTTATTTATTTATTTATTTTATTTATTTTTAGATTTTTATATACCGGTGTTCCTATATGAAATAAAGATCACATCGGTTTACATTGAAACAGAACATGAAAATTGCCAAAAGGCATTACATAGAACAAGGTTATGAAACTTGGAACAGTGTACATAAGTTCAAAATTTAACAATAACGTTGTAACATTGATGACCAAAAGATAAAGGAGAAAAAAAAAAAAAGACTTAAACAATTAAGTTGACAGTCTTCTGTTTGCTTGGTTGCTTGATATATTTGTTTTAGTTTTTATAATTACTGGATATTCTATTAGTCATCTGTGTTGAAGTATTTATTTTATTGATCTGGCCTTACTATATATTTTATATTTCTTGATGTTTTATTCAAATTATGAAAGGGGAGGGGCATCTCCCCCCGCCCCCCGCCCGGTCGAGTGCCCAGTCCTGGGCTGTGAAAAAGTTGCCACCCTCCTCCCAGAGCAGAGCCTGAGCGGAGGAGGGGGTGGGGATCCCCCTTATGCCCCCGCAGCGGGGCCCACATTGTGCAGCTCGGGCTCCCTCACACCCAGCGGGGAGGGCACTTTCCGGGGCATTTGGGCGGCTCGGGTTAGTGCTGGGCTGGCATCTAGCAGCCCTGTTTGCGGCGGGTGCCGTTTGTTATTTGCTACAGGAAGCCCTGCCGGCAGTCGCAGCGTGATGACGCAGGGACAGCAGCAGCCCCGCAAGCAGTCGCAGAGTGATGAGTCATCGGAGGCAGCAGCCAATCGGAGGCGGCAGGAGGTGAGGTCAGCAGAAGGGGGCGGTGCCTGAGGAAGGCGAAACAGGAAGACGCACGAGGTCAGGCAGAGGGAGAGCTCCTCCCCCTCCCACGTGCTCCTAACCCGGGAATTTCCTTTTCGGAGAAATCAGCGATTGCGATAAATCGCAGGGTAAGCGCGCGCTCTCTCGTTTTTCTTTTTCTGGGGTCCCTGCGACATTTTCTAGTTAAATGAGGGGGAGATCAGGGCTTTTTTTTAGATCCGACCCCCCTGCAGCCTCTCCGCCCCGCAGTCTCCCATCCTTAGGAGCTCCTCTGATTCTGCCTTTCTTTTCCCATACATTTGGCTTTTAATGCGTTCAACATTAAAATGATAGGAGTGAGGCAATCAAATTTGCAGATGACACAAAATTGTTCAGAGTAGTTAAATCACAAGCAGATTGTGATAAATTGCAGGAAGATCTTGTGAGGCTGGAAAATTAGGCATCGAAATGGCAGATGAAATTTAATGTGGATAAGTGCAAGGTGATGCATATAGGGGAAAATAACCCTTGCTATAGTTACACAATGTTGGGTTCCATATTAGGTGCTACAACCCAAGAAAGAGATCTAGGTGTCATAGTGGATAACACATTGAAATTGTCGGTGCAGTGTGCTGCGGCAGTCAAAAAAGCAAACAGGATGTTGGGAATTATTAGGAAGGGAATGGTGAATAAAACGGAAAATGTCATAATGCCTCTGTATCGCTCCATGGTGAGACCACACCTTGAATACTGTGTACAATTCTGGTCGCCACATCTCAAAAAAGATATAATTGCGATGGAGAAGGTACAGAGAAGGGCAACCAAAATGATAAGGGGAATGGAACAACTTCCCTATGAGGAAAGGCTGAAGAGGTTAGGACTGTTCAGCTTGGAGAAGAGACGGCTGAGGGGGATATGATAGAGGTGTTTAAAATCATGAGAGGTCTAGAACGGGTAGATGTGAATCGGTTATTTACTCTTTCGGATAGCAGAAAGACTAGGGGGCACTCCATGAAGTTAGCATGGGGCACATTTAAAACTAATCGGAGAAAGTTCTTTTTTACTCAATGCACAATTAAACTCTGAAATTTGTTGCCAGAGGATGTGGTTAGTGCAGTTAGTGTAGCTGTGTTTAAAAAAGGTTTGGATAAGTTCTTGGAGAACTCCATTACCTGCTATTAATTAAGTTAACTTATAAAATAGCCACTGCTATTACTGGCAACAGTAACATGGAATAGACTTAGTTTTTGGGTACTTGCCAGGTTCTTATGGCCTGGATTGGCCACTGTTGGAGACAGGATGCTGGGCTTGATGGATCCTTGGTCTGACCCATAATGGCATGTTCTTAGGCTTTTGGGGGGGGGGGGGAGTCACAATTTTACCAGGAAAAATCCCCAGGAGACCTGGTGGCTTGTATAGGTGCTGCGTGACCCTCTGGTAATGAGAGGAAGAGGGGACTTCTCATACAGGTCACAATTTTATTTGCATACAAAAGCCTGAAATTTCCTAGCGTGTAGCAGATGGACTCAGGACCAATGGGTATAGTGTACTCGTGCTAGCAGTTGGAGACAGATCAGATTTCAATCTTACGTCAGCCCCTAGTACATATACCCCTGCAGGAAGTGCAGAAGCTCAGTATTTTCCATCTCCAAAGCAGTTAGGAGCTATCTTCACGCTCGCTGAGCATTCTACCAAATTTTAAAAAAAAATCCTACCTGAAGACGAGCCCCGCACTCCTGCGGTGATATCCTCGGGTTCCTCCCCCAGTTGAGTTTCCCAAGGTAATTTCCGTGGTCCCTCGGAGGTAAGATCCTCGGTCCGGTGGCCGAATTGTGGCAGGGACCTAGCCCCCGAGTGAAAAGGGCTCGGGCGTGGCATAGAGGCAGCCTCGGTCCGGAGCCGTTTGCGGCGAGGACTTAGCCCCCGAGCGAGACGTGTTCGGGCACGGCTTAGAGGCGGCGGGTGCACTTCCTTGAGCACAGCGGTGAAGGTAATCACCCTCTCCCCCGGCAGCCGGAGACCGCCTGGGTCGCAACTGGGAAGTGCCGAAGACAAGGTAAGGCGTACATCTTTTACTTACCGGTCTCCGAAGATCGAGGATCAGCAGGGTCTGCCCACGTGGACACCCTCCGAGGTCGCCATCTTGCCCGCCCACTTGCCGTCGCCATCTTGACTTTGTTCGCCGCCCGCTCGAGCGCTCAAATAAAGCTAAGCGCACAAGTTAACGGGCACGTATTATAGGTGCCGATAATTGGGCGCGTATTATAGGTGCCGATAGTTGGGCGCACATTAATTGGCGCACTTCCTTAGGCGCACATTAAGAATCCTCCTCGCATAAGCTTCGCGCACAGTACAAAGCGTGTATTTACGGCTGGGAGCCCACCGGCGCATATATATATCTGACGCAATGGATTGCATAAGAGCCCATGCGTCCACAGAAGCGGCACCTCCAGAATCAGGCATAAAAGCTCTAGGCCTCTGCTCAGCATGCCACTTCAGAGCCGCATAGAGCGAGGAAGCAGACACCCTATGCGCCCAACGTGAGGAGGCCCTGGGAGCTCCAGGCCAGGGCCAGTCTCACCCAAGATTCAGTACTAGCTCCTCAGGGAACACCCCAGACCTAGCAGGCCCCAGTGAGACCATCCCTCAGACGGGGACCCCCAGAGACCTGGCGCCCCTCAACTTAGAACCTGCATCGCTCTCCTGGGTGGAATTATTTAAAGGGATTCACGCCTTTGTCAGGATGCAGTCTGAATCTCGAGCGGACCCATACACACAGGAAGACCCTCATGCCCCAGGACCCTCGAGGCCTAGGCACAGGCTCCCCCCACCCAGAAGCCCCACCTACGAGGACACTGATTACTCCAAGGAAGAAGTCGAGCCCCTCGAGGAGGGAGAACTTCCCTCTGGGACAGAGCCGCATCGAACCATGAGACGCTTCTTCGCAAAGGAAGTTCTTCCGGACCTGGTATCTCAATGCCTATCGGAACTCGCTATCCCGGGCCAAGGCACCCCGGGGGAACCTAGAATGAACCCCCTGCTAGAGGGCCTTCGACAGACGGCCCACCATTTTCCCCTCCTACAGGCGACACAACAGCTAATCGACCTGGAGTGGAATTCGCCGGAGTCCTCATTCAAAGGGGATCGAGCCTTATCCACCATGTACCCCCTGGACCCAGCAACCAAGGAGCTGCTAGCGTGCCTCAAGGTGGACACCATAGTTTGCGCAGTCGCTAAGCGCACCACCATTCCAGTGGAGGGAGGGGTGGCCCTCAAGGAGCACATGACCGGCGCCTGGAAGCCATACTGAAACAAGCCTTTGAGGTGGCAGCCATGTCCCTACAAATTGCGACCTGCTGCACCGTGGTGACACGTTCCTGTTTATCTCAAGCCAGGAACAACACCCCGGGGGAAGAAATGGAAATAGCTCTCTCGTTCCTCACTGACACTGCCTCCGATCTAGTACGCACAGCAGCCAGGGGAGTGTCATCCTCAGTGGCAGCCAGGAGACAACTCTGGCTGCGAAATTGGTCAGCCGACGCCTCCTCCAAGACACGCCTCACAAGAATGCCCTTCAAGGGATCCCTCCTGTTCGGCAGCGAACTAGAGAAACTGGCTAACAAATGGGGCGACTCTCCATTACCTCGTCTGCCAGAAGACAAGTCAAAGAAAAACCAGTGTCCCTTTCCCAGGCCATCCAGAGGCAGAAGCTTACAACGCTTCAATCCTTACAGGAATAGCTACCAAGCACCTCGTCCTCCGGCCAGAAATCAGTCCTTTCGGAACAGACACAGCAAGAGGGGAACCGGCTCAGGTTCAGGTCCCAGCTGCACCCCACAATGAGAATCAGCCGACCCATCCAAGGGAAGAAGCCAGAGGGGGCAGACTAACCCTATTCTACCACAGATGGGTCGCGATAACTTCGGACAAGTGGGTCCTAGCCATCATCCGAGAAGGGTACTACCTGGACTTCCTTCGAACCCCTCCGGACAAGTTCGTGGAATCTCCCTGCCACGACCCCCTCAAGAGGGCGGCAGTGGAGGCTACTCTGACCAGACTCCTGACCTTAAAGGCCATAACCCCAGTGCCTGCACGGGGGATAAATTCTGTACATTACTCCATTTACTTCATCGTACCCAAGAAAGAGGGCACCTACAGGCCCATCCTGGACCTTAAGTCAGTCAACGACACATAAGGGTCCCAAGATTTCGCATGGAAACCCTGCTGTCAGTCATACGTACAATACAGCCAGGAGAGTTCCTCACATCCCTGGACCTGTCGGAGGCCTACTTGCACATCCCCATCCATCAGGAACACCAGCGCTACTTATGCTTCAAGGTCCTGAACCAACACTTCCAATTCCGGGCTTTACCCTTCGGGTTAGCCACCGCACCGCGGACCTTTACCAAGGTAATAGTAGTGGTAGCGGCGACACTCAGGAAGGAAGGAATCCTCGTCCATCCCTACCTGGACGATTGGCTGATCAGGGCAAAGTCACCGGAGGAGAGCCACCGAGCAACCAACAGAGTCATAACTCTACTGGAGAGCCTAGGATGGGTAGTCAACACAAACAAGAGTTCCCTACAGCCATCGCAGTAGCTGGAATACCTAGGAGTCCGATTCGACACCAAGGAGGACAAGGTCAGCCTGACCCCCATGAGGAGATCAAAGCTGTGGAACCGACTCCAGACCCTGCTGAGCGCCACCCGCCCCACAGCTTGGGATTATCTAAAAGTCCTCGGTCTAATGGCATCCACATTGGAAGTGGTACCATGGGCGCAAGCTCACATGAGACCTTTGCAACGCTCACTCCTATCTCGGTGGAGTCCACGATCACAGAACTACACCGTACATCTACCCTACCGACCAGAATTCGGACCCAGCTACGGTGGTGGCTACAGTCCAACCACATGAGCCGGGGATCAAGAATATCCTCCCCAACCTGGATCCTGCTCACCACAGATGCCAGCCTAAGCGGATGGGGAGCACACTGCGAAGAGCTAACCGCCCAAGGGCGGTGGAACAAAGACGAGTCAGGGTGGAACATCAACCGACTAGAGGCACGGGCAGTCAGGTTAGTCTGCCTGCGATTTGCCCACAGACTTCGAAACAAAGCGGTCAGAGTGATGTCGGACAACGCCACCACGTTGGCATACATCAACCGGCAGGGCGGAACCAGAAACCAACAGGTATCCTTAGAAATAGCCTCCCTGATGACCTGGGCGGAAGCAAATCTCCAGGACATCTCCGCCGTCCACATCACCGGGAAGGACAACACCACAGCAGACTTCCTCAGCAGAGAAAGCCTAAACCCGGGAGAATGGAAGCTGTCATCCACAGCCTTCAAGAGGATAGTGGATCGGTGGGGGACTCCGGACATGGACCTGCTAGCGAACAGATCCAACGCTCAAGTACCCAGATACTTCAGTCGCAGGCGAGACCCACAGTCACAAGGGATCGACGCCCTGGTACAGACCTGGCCTCCGGGGACCCTGCTATACGCCTTTCCCCCATGGCCCCTGCTGGGCGCAATCATTCACAAGATTCGGCGACACAGAGGCCTAGTTCTTCTGGTGGCCCCGAACTGGCCAAGAAGACCCTGGTACGCAGACATGAGAAGACTACTGGCAGGGGATCCTCTACCCCTGCCCCCACACAGGGACCTACTACAACAAGGCCCCATCCTCCACGAGGATCCAGCTCAATTCTCTCTTACGGTCTGGCCATTGAGAGGGCCCGACTGACGAAGAGGGGATACTCGGGGACAGTAATAGATACCCTCCTCCGACCACGCAAGTTCTCCACATCGCTAACGTACATAAGGATCTGGAGAGTATTTGAAGCCTGGTGCGAAGATCACAGCACCAAACCACATTCCGCTAAAGTTCCCATAATTTTGGAATTCTTACAGAATGGACTTCAGAAGGGCCTGTCCCTCAATTCAATCAAGGTTCAGGTGGCAGCACTGTCAAGCTACGGTCCAGGAGCGAGGGCAACAGCATTGCCACGCACCCAGATGTTTCACGATTCCTGAAAGGGGTCAAACACATTCGCCCACCACTGAAGTGGCCAGTGCCCCTGTGGAACCTCAACCTAGTTTTGGAATTCCTAGCGGGACCCGCCTTCAGACCCCTCCGAGGCCTGTCTCTCTGTCTACTAACCCTTAAGATGGTGTTCTTGCTGACCGTATGCTCGGCATGCCGCATCTCAGAACTACATGCGCTGTCCTGCCGTGATCCATTCCTCAGAATCACCCCACGGACCATCCATCTATGCACAGTTCCCTCCTTCTTACCCAAAGTAGTATCACACTTCCAGCTCAAACAAACCATATCATTACCAACCATGGACGGTTTGAAGAAGTCTGAAGAAG
Source organism: Rhinatrema bivittatum (assembly GCF_901001135.1). Lineage (NCBI taxonomy): Eukaryota > Metazoa > Chordata > Amphibia > Gymnophiona > Rhinatrematidae > Rhinatrema > Rhinatrema bivittatum. The sequence continues at coordinate 6,123,154 of NC_042616.1, forward strand.
GTTGTTCCCTGCGCCATCTCGACATCGGCAGATTACTATCCAGATACCTGGAAATGTCAGAACCAGTACGAAAGACGGACCACCTGTTCGTCCTTCACAGCGGGAAGAAGCAAGGGGAAGCGGCCTCACGGGCAACCATCGCGCGTTGGCTTAAAGAAGTCATCAAGGCGGCCTACGTAGAAGCGGGAAAACCACCACCTCTACAGGTCAAGGCCCACTGCACCAGAGCGCAGGCGGTCTCCTGGGCAGAAACTAGAATGCTGTCGCCTGCCAAGATCTGCAGAGCGGCAACGTGGTCCTCCACCCATACCTTCCCCAGATTCTACCGTCTGGATGTTCAGGCCCGGGAGGACACAGCATTTGCAAGAGCTATCCTAAGCGGACCTCAGGCAGCTTCCCACCCAGTTCAGGAGTAGCTTTTATACATCCCATTGGTCCTGAGTCCATCTGCTACACGCTAGGAAATGGAGAAATTACTTACCTGATAATTTTGTTTTCCTTAGTGTAGACAGATGGACTCAGCAGCCCACCCTCGGCTGCTGTTATACATGGTTGTTCATCGAATCAAGGTAAGCCATGTTTTTCCTTTACATAGGACATCTACCCTACAGGGAGTCAACGCTTTCCGGTTGAGGATACTGGCGGTCTCCAGCTATAGTCAATCAACCAGTTCAAGTAATCAAAATTAATCAAAACTTTTAACGTGGCACCAAAGTTATCAGAGTTAACTCACACATATATCCATAATGCTTTGCAAGGAAGAATACTGAGCTTCTGCACTTCCTGCAGGGGTATATGTACTAGGTGCTGATGTCAGATTGAAATCTGATCCGTCTCCAACTGCTATCAGGAGCACACTATACCCATTGGTCCTGAGTCCATCTGTCTACACTAAGGAAAACGAAATTATCAGGTAAGTAATTTCTCCATTTGTTCTGTTTGCTTTCCGTAAGTTTATTTTGCTGTTCTTATTATTTTGTAACTTTTATTCACTTTTCCATTCTCTGTATTTTAATCATTATTTACATATGAAATAGTTTTGCCAAACAGTGTGGTGGCCAGAACTGATTTTTGGGTGGGCACAAGGTTAAGGTGGGTGGGCTGTAGGCATGCAGGTCTGAGACCTACTAGTTGCACTCTTACTGATAAATAATGCCGTATACTGCACCCTACAGTGGCTTTCTGAGTAGCTTGCAACAGCCATTATGCATCATGCGTGAAACTTTAAAACATTTTACCTCAATTATTTCAAACACTTACCAGAATTAAAACTTCCTTATCAATCTATATTAGTTTATTTTATATTTATTGCAGTTTATAAATGCACAAGCATAGCATGTAAAAAGCAAGGAAAACAAACAATCAAAACCAATCAATTATGGAAGACCTTGTGAGACTGGAACATTGGGCATCCAAATGGCAGATGAAATTTAATGTGGATAAATGCAAGGTGATGCATATAGGGAAAAATAACCCATGCTATAATTACACAATGTTGGGTTCCATATTAGGTGCTACAACCCAAGAAAGAGATCTAGGTGTCATAGTGGATAACATTGAAATAGTCGGCTCAGTGTGCTGCGGCAGTCAAAAAAGCAAACAGAATGTTGGGAATTATTAGGAAGGGAATGGTGAATAAAATGGAAGATGTCATAATGCCTCTGTATCGCTCCACGGTGAGACCGCACCTTGAATACTGTGTACAATTCTGGTCGCTGCATCTCAAAAAAGATATAATTGCGATGGAGAAGGTACAGAGAAGGGCTACCAAAATAAGGGGAATGGAACAGCTCCCCTATGAGGAAAGGTTGAAGAGGTTAGGACTTTTCAGCTTGGAGAAGAGACGACTGAGGGGGGATATGATAGAGGTGTTTAAAATCATGAGAGGTCTATAATGGGTAGATGTGAATCGGCTATTTACTCTTTCAGATAATAGAAAGACTAGGGGGCACTCCATGAAGTTAGCATGGGGCACATTTAAAACTAATCGGAGAAAGTTCTTTTTTACTCAACGCACAATTAAACTCTGGAATTTGTTGCCAGAGGATGTGGTTAGTGCACTTAGTATAGCTGTGTTTAAAAAAGGATTGGATAAGTTCTTGGAAGAGAAGAACATTACCTGCTATTAAGTTCACTTAGAGAATAGCCACTGCTATTACTAGCAATGGTTACATGGAATAGACTTAGTTTTGGGGTGCTTACCAGGTTCTTATGGCCTGGATTGGCCACTGTTGGAGACATGATGCTGGGCTTGATGGACCCTTGGTCTGACCCAGTATGGCATATTCTTATGTTCCCTGTACGTACCAGGATCAGTCCAGACAGCTGGGTTATGCCTCCCCTCCAGCAGATGGAGTCAGAGAGAAAACTGAAAGCACCCCCTAGATATACTGGTGTGCCACCTGCCATCCTCCAGTATATTCTCTGACTCCAGCAGATTGAGAGGCATAACCTGCGGTCCTGGTCTGGTCAGGTTATTTGTACCGTAAAATTAATTAAATAAGGGGAATTTTTGACAGAGGGACAAGATCATCGGGTATCTTTCTGTCCTCACTCCTGTCTGTCCGTGTTGGTGTTTTTTCTCCTTCAGCGCAGCGCGGTTTTCAGCTCTTTAGGGCAGGCACATAGGGCTCTGCCCTGTGACAGTTCCCGGGTTAGGTGTCTTTGAGGCTGGGGGAGAGCTTACCGGTGGGCCGGTCACCCTCCCCCCACTTCCAGGGGTCCCAACCCTGAAGGGGGTTTTAAAATACAAAAAAAAAAAAAAAAAGAGATTTTGATTTTTTTTTTCTCCACCTTAGTCCTGTCGGGCACAGGCAGTGGTTTTCTTTGTTTACCCCGGCCTGCCAGAGCCTCTTCGGACCCCGGAGGGGGTGGCTCGGCCACCCGACGAGCTGTGCTAGTGTGAGGAATTCACTCACCTCGATTTTCGCGCCTTTTTTCTCCTGGTGCCGTTTTTGTTCCTGCGATGCCGCGATCTTCGGCCTGTGCGGCCTGTGCTGGAACGGGGGCGCGACTCTCGCGGGAGGGCCTTTGTCCCCGATGTCTTCCCGGGGACGAGGGACCCTCCCGGGGGCCGAGCGCTGCCCGCAGCGATTCGGGGCTGCATTCCCCGTCGCGGCATCGCAGCGCTCCTGCTAGCCGTTCTCCGGCCCCTCCTCCCTCGGGGAGGAGTGCGGCGGCCATCTTGGCCACGCGGCAATCGGACCCGGAGCTTTCGGAGGATGAGGCTTCCCTCCCCCCCCCCTCCCCTAGCGGGCGAAACACGCGGTCTCCAGCCGTTCCGGAAAGCCCTCAAGTCCCTCTTCCCTCGGGATCCCTTCGGGCAAATTTAAAACGGTCGGTCCCTTTTTCTTCTGATTTTGTGCTGCTTATGCACAAAGCCTTTTTGCAGGCTGAAGCGGGTTGGCAGCCAGAAGCCCCTTCTCCCCCTAAGGTTTCTAAACCTTCCTTACCCCAGGGAAAGCCACTGGGAGTGGGGTCCGCAGGGGCCAATGTTCCCCGCCCACGGGGGGGGGCTTGAGGGCACAGAGGCCGCGGATCCTGCTTTGGCTTCTCAGGATCAGTCAGACTTGCTGTTGGCTGACGACCAGTTGCCCGTGGAGGGGGACGACCCCCAGGTGCTGCGTTTATTCGGTAAGGAGGAATTAAGCTCACTAATTCTGCATGTCCTCCAGGAGCTTGAGCTCACGGCGCCCCCCCAGGACGCTGACACCTCGACGGGGGATATCGCTATGGCAGGGATCCGAGCCCCTCCTCAAACCTTTCCGTTCCATCATAAGGTTTTACAGATTGTTTCCAAGGAGTGGGAGCTGCCTGAATCCTCTCTGCGGGTCACTCGGGCTATGGAAAAGCTATATCCCTTGCCTAAAGATTCCTTGGAACTCCTAAAGACACCGGCGGTGGATTCGGCGGTTACGGCAGTGGTTAAACATACGACTATCCCCGTCACGGGTGGGATAGCCTTGAAAGATCTTCAGGCTGAAGCGGGTTGGCAGCCAGAAGCCATCGGGTGCCTGCGCGGGAAGAAGAGACCACGCTAGTGTGGTCTCTTCTTCCGCGCAGGCACCCGATGCTCTCTCCACTTCCTCTTCCGGGCCGCGGGGGGGGGGGGAGGAGAAGAGAGCACGCCGGGCACGACTGGAGTCAGCCGGGTGCCTGCGCGGGAGTCATCGGGTGTCAGCCGGGTGCCAGCGCTGGAGTCATCGGGTGCCTGTGCGGGAGTCTTCCCGCGCAGGCACCCGATGCTCTCCACTTCCTCTTCCGGGCCGCGGGAAGAAGAGAGCACGCCGGTGTGCTCTCTTCTTCCCGCGGCCCGGAAGAGGAAGTGGAGAGCATCGGGTGCCTGCGCGGGAAGAAGAGGCCACGCTAGTGTCCGACGGGAAGGAGACTGCAGTGCGGCTCGGAGGAAAATGGAGTTTCAACCGCGGCCGATGGGACTCCGCCTCCGCGAGGGCTGAAAATGAAGAGGTTAGCGTTGGGAGGAGGCTGCTGCTGCTGCTAGTTCCCGGGGTGGGGGAGAGAGATAGTGAATGAATGAACGAGCAAGCATGTGTGTTTGAGATCCTGTGTGTGTGAGTGAGAGATTGCATGTATGTGAATGATTGAGAGCCTGTGTATGTGAAAGAGAGTATGTCTGTGATTGAGAGCCTGCCTGTGAGAGAGAGAGCATGAATGTAAGTTTACCATTGGGAACCTGTATGTGTAAGTTTGTGTGAAAGAGTATGTGTGTATGATTGAGATCCTTTGTGTGTGAGAAATCATGTGTATGTATGATTAAGAGCCTGTGTGTATAAGTAAGAGAGAGATCATGTGTGTCTGTGTGTGATTGAGAGCTGATTTAGGTGACGGAGCATGTGAGTATGTGATTGAGAGCCTGTGTGTAAATGAGAGAAAAAGAGGACATGTTTGTAAGCATGTGAATGAGAGTCTGTGTGTGAGAGAAAAAGACAGCATGTATTTATGTGATTGAAAGCCTGTGTGTGTGTGTAAGCGTGAAAAGATAGACAGCATGTGTGTAAATGTGTAATTAAGAGCCTATATGAGAGAGAAAAAACGTGTATATGTGAGTACTGAGAGCATGTGTGTATAAGTGTGTCATTGAGAGCCAGTGTGAGAGAGAGCGCTGGTATGTGACTGAGAGAGGAGAAAGTTCCAAGCAAACCACCCCACCTCCTGCTAATTCAGAACAATCTCAGGACACCTGGATATCAATGTTCCCAGGTATGCAGAGCAAAAAAATTTTTGTATCCTTATTATTTTTCATTACTGGGTCTTTGTGTCTGCTATTTTGAAATATTTTGTTGGTATCTGGAAATGTTTTATATGAGTTTTTAATTATTGGATATTCCACTCATCAGCTGTTTCGAAATATGTTCTTTTTGTTAGTACAGTTTTACTGCTGATGATTTTATATTTCTTGATTCCTTTTATAAGGATGGGTGATGTTTCTTTTTTCCTTTGTTACACTGCATACAGAGACTCTGGCTTGTTGCAGTTTCCAATTCAGTTTTGTCTGCATGCTTCTTGTTATGCGTTTTGGTCTCTTTATTCTATGTTAGGTGAGGGACAGCACGTGATTCAGGTGAGGTTTTCTGCTGGCGTGTAGTTTCAGTGTAGGACTCTATAGCAGCCTGACTTGGTCCGTTTTCCTAATAGGAGATGTATTGGTGTCTTAAGGCCTGGTGTAATATTTTCAGAGACTTATTGTACTTTAAAAGTGTGATCTTACATAAAATGCACACATTTACTTGTATTTAGTTTTAAACATATTGTATGGCTCTCATGGAATTACATTTTAAAATATGTGGCGTTTATGGCTCTCTCAGCCAAAAAGGTCCTGACTGTGTGTTTGAGGGAAGAAGACAGGTGGAGAGAAAAGAAATAGAAAAAAAGGCAATATAAAACGAAATGGCAAAAAATTAGAAAGGGAAGCAGATGTAAAAAAAAAAAATAAATTACTTTTTACTGATTGGCACATGTAATCTTTGGGAATGTGCAAGAGTAGCACTTTTTCTCTATGGCGGATCTCACAATGTACGAGATCAACATGGAGGAAGTGGAAACCCACGGGGCCTGCACAGAGGAGGCAGCAGAATGGGCTTCAGTGCCAATAGCAGCAATCAGTGCCTCCCCAATAGCCACGTGGCAGCAGTGGCAGTAATTAGATTAATTGTTGACTCAGCTGGAGGTGACAAAGTATGAAGTGGGATGTGAAATCATCTGGTGGAGAATTAGGATTGCTGTTACACATGAACTGTATTTGGCAAACATAAAGGGAGCCAGGATAATCAATTGATGCCTGCAGCTGAGGACTGATTCATTATGACTCATGTAGAAATTAGTGCATTTTCCAGATTAGTCTGCATAACACAATTCTCAACATTCAGCATTATTTCTGCTGCATAGAGTTTTATCTGAGAGGCTCTGAGGTTGTGAGAGAGCCAGTAAGAGTGAGAGCATGAGTGTGTATGAGAAAATCCAGGGGAGTAAGAGTGTGTGTGAGTGAGTGGGGGGGGGGGGGGGGGGGGGGTGGGGGAGAGTGGTCTTACACCCTGAGAGTGTATCAGTGTCGGTGAGAGGTATGGTGGGTATAAGAGCATGAATGTGTAAGTATGTGACAGTGTATGTGTGAGAGAGAATGGACATGTGAGTGTATGTGTGAGAGAGAGAGAATAACCTCCTAATCCTCGACAATATCAGGGTGGACTGGAAATCAAGAGCTCCCATGTATGGACAGCAGGGGCTTTTTAAAATCCTTATTAGTTTTAATTATTGGGTGTTTGTTGATATATGTGCTGTTTTGAAATATTATTGGTGTTTGGGAAATTATAAAAATGTATATGATTTTAAATTAATAGAAATTCTATTTATCAGTAATTTTAAAATATTCTTATATTAGTATGGTTTTACTATTATAACTGATGCTTGATGTTTCTTAATTTTATTGTTTTATGAGGAATGGTGGTTCTGTTTATAAATGTCATAATAAATAAGTATGCACTAAAATCCAACCCCATCCATAACCCCGCCCCCATATGACCAAAGCCCCACCCTCACCCCACTCTCGCGGGGCAAGGGGTCACCGCAACATGAGGAACTGTATTTCGGGGTCACGGCATTAGAAAGGTTGAGAACCACTGCTTTAAGGGCAAGCTGCTTTTTGGTGAGGAGCTGGATCAGCTCATTAAGGACCTAGGCGACAACAAAGTGTATAAGTTGCCGGAGGATAAGCCGCGCCAAGCACGGGCGTTTGGGAATGCAAGGGCTCGCTTTCGCGGTCAACGACGTTTTCGTGCGGGATGAGGCGGTTCCTTTCCCCAGCGGCAACAGACCACGAGAACCCAGTCTTGGGCAGGAGGCCTCAGCGTGGAGGCTCCTCGCAAAGTTTTGCTGCTATTAAGCCCGCGCAATGAAGGTGCGCAGGCCCATTCCTCCGTTCCCGTTATCGGAGGTCGGCTGTCCCGGTTTTGGGAGGAATGGGTCAAAATAACTTCGGATCAATGGGTCCTCGACGTGGTCCGGTACGGTTACGAGTTGGATTTTGCACGTCCCCTCCGGGATTTCTTTCTGGTGTCGCCGTGCGGGCCGATGGAAAAGAGGCTGGCGATAGCCCAAACGCTCGAGCACTTACAAGCTCTGGGGGCGGTGACTCCGGTCCCGCCGGACCAGCTGCAGACGGGTCGGTATTCCATTTATTTTCTGGTTCCCAAAAAGGAGGGTTCCTTCCGTCCGATACTGGATCTCAAAGGTGTAAACAAGGCCCTACGAGTGCCTCGCTTTCGGATGGAGACTCTACGGTCTGTTATTGCGGCCGTCCACAAGGGAGAATATTTGGCTTCTTTGGACTTGACGGAGGCTTATCTCCACATTGGTATCCGAGAGCATCATCAACGGTTCCTACGCTTCATGGTGCTAGGGTCCCACTACCAGTTCTGCGCCCTTCCTTTCGGCCTGGCCACCGCGCCGCGAGTGTTCACCAAGGTGCTCGTCGTGGTCGCGGCTTCTCTTCGTCGGCAGGGGGTACTCGTGCACCCTTACCTCGACGATTGGCTCATCAGAGCGAAGTCGCATGCGGCTTGCAAACGGGCGGTTTCCCTGGTAGTGAGTCAACTTTAGTCGTTGGGTTGGGTGGTCAACTTCGCGAAGAGCAGACTCGAGCCGACCCAACAACTGGAGTTTTTGGGCGCAGGCGCTTCGATACATCGGTGGGCAAGGTTTTCCTTCCTCGTCAGCGCATGTTCAATCTCATGGCCCTGGTCCGGCGTCTGCTGGATCTCGAGACTCCCACGGTATGGGATCACTTACAGCTTATTGGTCATATGGTGTCTACTATGGAGATGGTGCAATGGGCTTTCGCGCATATGCGGCCCTTACAGAGATCTCTACTTTCTCGTTGGGATCCCAGATCAGAGGATTACAGTCTGGAACTCCCTCTCCTGGAGGAGGCCCGCTCCAGTTTCGCCTGGTGGCTCCATCAGGACAACCTGCTCCAAGGAGTGCCCCTGGAACCCCCATCTTGTTGGTGGTGACTACGGATGCCAGTCTTTCCGGCTGGGGGGCGGTCTGCCAATCCCGGGCTGTTCAGGGCACCTGGACAGCACGCCAGGCCACTCGGTCCATCAACCGCTTGGAAACCAGGGCGGTACGTCTGGCCTTGCGTCGCCTCCTGCCCATGGTCGTCGGTCGGGCGGTACGCATTCTGTCGGACAACGCAACCACAGTGGCATACATAAATCGGCAGGGAGGCACGAAAAGTCGTGCGGTAGCGACGGAGGCCGCGTTATTGATGTCCTGGGCGGAACGCCACCTATCGCGTCTGGCGGCCTCCCACATTGCCGGCGTAGACAACGTTCAAGCGGACTACCTCAGTCGACAACATTTGGATCCCGGAGAATGGGAGCTTTCGCCGGAGGCAATGATTCTCATCACTCGGCGGTGGGGGACTCCGCACCTGGATCTCATGGCGACCAGGTCAAATGCGAAGGCGGCGCGTTTCTTCAGTCGAAGAGAGCACGCGTCGGAAGGCGTGGATGCGCTGGTACTTCCGTGGCCCCGGTCACATTCTCCTGTACGTGTTTCCACCGTGGCCCCTGGTGGGGAAGGTGTTACGTCGCATAGAGTCACATCAAGGTCCGGTGATCCTCGTTGCTCCGGAATGGCCGCGTCGTCCGTGGTTCGCGGATCTCATCAACCTGGCGGTGGACGGTCCTCTACGGCTAGGTCATCTTCCCAATCTCCTGCGTCAGGGTCCGGTAGTGTTCGACCTGGCGGGTCGCTTTTGTCTGGCGGCTTGGCTTATGAGCGGAAACAGTTGAGGAAAAGAGGTTACTCGGATGCGGTGGTGTCTACCCTGCTCCGCGCGCGTCGGTCTTCTACTACGCTTGCTTATGCTAGAGTTTGGAAGGTCTTCCATGCTTGGTGCGCCGGTTTGGGTATCACGCCTAAGCGTTCGACCGTTCCTCAGATCCTCATGTTCCTGCAGGCGGGCCTGACAAAGGGGTTGGCGTATAATTCGCTTCGTGTCCAGGTGGCGGCTCTGGGATGCTTGAGAGGGTCAGTTGGACGGGTCTTCTCTTGCGTGTCATCCAGATGTGGCCTCGGTTTTTGCGGGGAGTTAGAAACCTGCGTCCTCCTCTTAGGCTCCCTGTCCTTCCTGGAACTTGAATTTGGTGCTCCGGGGTTGTGTGTGGCTCCGTTTGAGCCTCTTCAGTCGGCTTCGTTGAAGGATCTGACCCTCAAGGCGGTTTTTCTCGGGGCTATTTCCTCGGCTCGGAGGGTGTCGGAGCTTCAGGCTCTTTCTTGCAGGGAACCGTTCTTGCGTATTTCTGACTCGGGAGTTTCCTTACGGACCGTGCCGTCCTTTCTACCTAAGGTGGTCTCGGCGTTTCATGTCAACCAGACGGTTGAGCTGCCTTCCTTTTCGACGGAGGACTTGCGGTCTCCCCAAGGTAAGGACTTACGGCGCCTGGACGTCAGGCGGGTTCTCCTACGATACTTGGAGGTTACCAATGATTTTCGAAAGTCGGATCATCTCTTCGTGTTGTGGAATGGGCCCAAGAAGGGTCTTACGGCATCTAAGGCTACGATTGCCCGATGGTTAAAGGGAGCCATTGCATCCACCTACATTGGTTGTGGTAAGTCTGTCCAGGATGGGCTTAAGGCTCATTCGTTGCGTGCTCAGGCGACTTCGTGGGCAGAGAATTGATTGGTCTCTTCCAGGAGATATGTAGGGCGGCCACTTGGAAATCTTGGCATACGTTTGCCAAGCACTATCGCCTGGATGTCAGGGGGCCGTCCTCACAGTCCTTTGGCAGCAGCGTGATTCGAGCGGGACTCTCAGGGTCCCCACCCCAGTTAAGGCGGCTTGGGTACATCCCAGCTGTCTGGACTGATCCTGGTACGTACAGGGAAAGGAAAATTAGGTTCTTACCTTTGCTAATTTTCGTTCCTGTAGTACCATGGATCAGTCCAGACGCCCGCCCTCTTCTTCTGGGAGTCCGCTCGTGTTTTCTTTCCGGTTCGTGTCCACGCCACAGATGACGCGTTTTTTTCGCGGTACCCTGTTCGGTTGTTGCATGTTACCTGTGCATTTTTGATGTTCTATTTGTTTGTCTGTGTTTCTGGAGGTTTCCTGTTTGATCTGGCCTCTAAGTTGGCATACACTCTGAGTTTTTGGAAAATTTTGGGGGTGGCATTTCTCATGGTTGGATTCCTGTCTGCTTTGATATCACATATACTGAAGGATCGCAGGTGGCACACCAGTATATCTAGGGGGTGCTTTCAGTTTTCTCTCTGACTCCATCTGCTGGAGGGGAGGCATAACCCAGCTGTCTGGACTGATCCATGGTACTACAGGAACGAAAATTAGCAAAGGTAAGAACCTAATTTTCCTTTCTCTTTGTAGAAAGCCAGAAATCATCATAACTACAAATAAAATATCAATAATCATCAGAATAGCTGCAGAGCTAGGACATTTCACATTACAACTAACATGAAAAAAAAAATATTCAAATGCTGGTGTTACCTCAGCAAAAAATATCCTTCCACTGCTTTTTTGTGAAGTAACACAAACTCCTGCAAAGAAAGAGACATCTAGAGCCTTGCCATACATTACAGTCACAGCACCTACTCTCAGGACTCAAATTTCAGCAACCTTATGAAAAAGCAGAAATGCAAATCTTACACCAGGCCCTAGAGCATTAATACGTCACCTACTAGAGTAACAGAACGAGATAGACTACTACAGAGAAACTGCACGCTGGCAAGAATACTACACCTCAGTCACACACACACAGGCAAAACAGAGACTGACCCCTTTCTAATACAGAGACTACAAAGGCCTCAAATTCTCGCCCTACCACCGACCGCCGGCCACGAGGCTGGGCTTACCTTCCTCCGACGACCCCATCCGGCACTTCGCTTCGTCCGATATGGCCTCCGGAGCTCAGCGTCGCCCCGCCTGACTTCACTCGGAACGCGACCTAGGGGGGATTTAAAACCCAGTTCCCGACCAGGGCACCGCACACTGAAGGAGCACAACAAAGGAGCCTGCCCCTTTGTGCGCCCCTTCGTGCAGCCCCTTAGCGAAGCCCAGCATATCAACACAAGCTCAACTCTCCCAGACCTGAGCGGCAGACATTCAAGAACCGCCGGGGTAAGGCCATAATCATTATTCTCCTTACCCATTCCACTGATAACACCGATCAAGTATCTGCCTTCTCTCCCCTTCTCCGGTGACCGCCTTCGAATCCGGCCCCTACTGGATCAGCAGCCTAGCCAAGTCAACGGAGCCACAGAACAACACAACAATCCACCTCAACCCTTCGACCACTGCAACCAAAATCAATCCAATAGGCTCTCGCCTCAGACCCCCCCAAATCTCGCCATCCCTGCTATCCGCCACAGATACGCTAAGGCCTAAAGATTACCATACCTAACACTCCAGACCACGCCAACGCTCTAAACTCCTAAGGATGAAGGATACGCAATACCCTGCTTACCCCATAGCCCATACATTAGGATGAAAGCCCCACTGCAACAGCAACACAAACCTTACAGAAATCTCATTCCGGTCATGACATCTCCTCTTACCCAATTCCTGGGGCTTGCTTTATTCACTATAACTCTATTTAAAACGCTCAATCGATCACCAAAAAACCCACATCCTACATGACCTCCTGCTTGACTCCAAACCAGACATCTGTGCAATCACAGAGACCTGGCTAAAGCCGACAGACACAGTCCTTATAAATCAACTTCCCACTCAGATATATGACATCTTTCCAATTCCTCAACTAAAGAAAAAGAGGGGGAGGACTTCTCCTGGCGGCAAAAAAAGGTCTTAACCTCACTCTACAACCTATTAACTCAATTCCCAAACTAGAGGTAGGCCTGTTCAAAATCCAAATCCCTCCAAGTTCTCCTCATATACGCCCCCCCCCCCCGGATTGCTAGACTCGGACGCCTCACCTTTAGTAGAAATCATTGCTAAATACCTAAACCTGGACTCACCAGCCATCATTCTTGGGGACTTTAATATACACATCGACGCTAACCCTTTATCTTCTAACTGTGAAGCACTTCTATCTTCCCTCACGGACATGGGCTTCACTCAACTCATCACCATCCCACACATAAGGCAGGTCATAAACTTGACCTCATTTTCACAAATGCCAGCCTCATACAACTCTCACCACCTTTATGCCTACCAGTACCATGGTCAGACCATTTTATGATTACATCCACTCTCAAAACGACGAGACCTCCTGCACCCCCTCCTCTCACCACCCTGCACTATAGGAAATCCTGCCCATCAGAAGCCATCAGCAATTCTCTGATCAAAGAACTTCCCAATCTGGATCTTTCAAACCCCAATACAGCCATACTCTCCTGGCAAAATATCATGGAAAACAAAGCTAATAAACTATGCCCAACTTCGACAAAGAATATCAACCCTACTCAGAAAAACAAACAACCATGGTTCACAAAGGAGCTCCACTCGTTAAAACAAAGCCTGAGACAAAAAGAAAAGTTATGGCGGATCTCCCCAACCCCCGTTCTCTAGCCATATACAAAACCGCGCTCCACTACTACAGAACTGCGACTCTACGATCGAAGAGAGACTTCTACGCCCACCGTATCCATGATATGATTTTCGATGCCAAAGCGCTCTTCTCTTACGTCTCGGATCTCACTAAATCTACCACCTCATCAATCCCGGATGATCTAGCCCAATCAAAAGCCAATGATTTGGCCATCTTCTTCCAGAATAAAATCTCCAATACACTGGCTAGATTACCCTCTAAACCTAACACACCATCTTCAGTTCCTGCCCACCACCATAACTCGGATGCAGAGTTGGATTCCTTTGAGCCCACTTACACCACAGAGGTTGAAACCCTGCTAAAAAGAATGAAACCCTCCACTCACCCGCTAGACCAAATTCCATCCAATTACTGCTTCAAGTACCGGCGTCCATTTCCAAACATCTAGCAGATATCATCAACTGCTCTCTCTCACAGGGAATCTTCCTGGACGCTCTTAAATTGGCCACCTTAACCCATACTTAAAAAACCAAACCTGGACCCGGACGACCCCAATAATTATCGATCAATATCCAACCTGCCATTCTTAGCCAAGATCATGGAGAAAGTGGTAAACAATCAATTAACAAATTACTTGGAAGAACATAAAATTCTCCACCCATCGCAATATGGATTCCGGAAAGAACACAGCACTGAATCCCTCCTCGTCTCACTTTTAGATCAGGCATACCTGGGCCTTGATAAAGGACGCTCCTTCCTGCTAGCTCTTCTCGATATCTCTGCAGCGTTCGACACTGAAAACCACGCCTGTCTATTAAACCGTCTATCAGATATAGGAATCACAGGAGCCGCCCTCAGTTGGTTTAACTCATTCCTAAGTAACAGAGGCTATAAGGTAAAAATCAATAACAAGGAATCTCCCCACACCAATTCTCCATTCGGAGTCCCCCAGGGCTCCTCATTATCTCCCACTCTGTTTAACATCTACCTCCTCCCCGTCTGCCATCTTCTCACAACATTAAAACTGAAGTTCTATATTTACGCAGACGATGTTCAAATTTTGATTCGCATCACTGGCTCTTTGGATTCTGCACTCAGGTTATGGGATTCTCACTTACAAACTATCAACCTTCACCTTACAGATCTCAACCTGGTGCTTAACACCTCCAAAACAGAACTTCTGCTTATCACTCCAGAAATCAGTCATCCCTAACAACAGATGTGCGCTAATATCCAAACTTCTCACACTAGAGACTTCGGAGTCATCATTGACAGTCACTTGAGCTTAAAGAAATTTGTAAGCCATACTACCAAGGAGTGCTTTTATAAATTACAGGTGCTCAAAAAACTTAAACCTCTACTATACCACCATGACTTTAGAACTGTTCTCCAAGCCATCCTTTTCTCCAAGGTCGACTATTGCAATTCTATACTACAAGGTCTGCCTGCTGCTACTACAAAACCCCTCCAATTGCTTCAAAATGCGGCAGCAAGAATACTAACACACACCAATCGGAGAGAGCACATCACACCTATATTAAAAGATCTACACTGGCTCCCAGTCAACTTTAGAATACTCCACAAATCACTCACAATTATTCACAAATGCATATACCATCAGACCCCTCTTGACCTGATACAACCGCTCAAACTACACACTACGGCCAGACCGATAAGGGACGTTTATAAGGGATCACTTTACGTCCCCCCGAATAAAATGGTACACAGATTAAACTTCAGAGAGCGGGCTTTTTCATCAGCAGGTCCCTCCATCCGGAATGCCTTGCCCTCTGACCCCCGACAGGAAACCTGCCTTCTGACCTTTAAAAAGAAACTCAAAACATGGTTGTTCGGCCGAGCCTTTCCGTGCGCCTAGACCATATTTACATCACTGAACTTTAATGTACTGTTTCGTTACGCTTCACATAATCACTCATTAACTAACATAGATGTCATAATTTTTAGAAGTAACCTTAGAGATTGGCTATACTAGCCACCCTCACTGTCTGTATAAAGTATCCTATTGTTTGTATACTTTTGTTTTCCCCCTTCTCTTTTCCCAATCCCCAGTTGCTCGCCCTTGTTAAAATGTAACTTTTGACCCTGCCAATATCTGCCTCATTTTAATATGTTTATTGGCTATGTTATTGTTAAAACATTTGTTCGATGTAGAAAAGCCTTAAATAAATCAATACAAATCAGAAATGCACATTTCCAAAGATGGCCTATTCAAATTGCTGAAATCTCAAAATGATTTTGTTATTTTTACCTTTGGTGTCTGAACTTTGTATTTTTCTAATCAGTTGGTCACAGTCTCTTTTTTTCCTATTTTCCTTTGTTGCTCATTTTTCTAATGATAAAAGGGATAGAACAGCTCCCCTATGAGGAAAGGCTGAAGAGGTTAGGGCTGTTCAGCTTGGAGAAGAGACGGCTGAGGGGGGATATGATAGAGGTCTTTAAGATCATGAGAGGTCTTGAACGAGTAGATGTGAATCGGTTATTTACACTTTCGAATAATAGAAGGACTAGGGGGCATTCCATGAAGTTAGCAAGTAGCACATTTAAGACTAATCTGAGACAATTCTTTTTCACTCAACGCACAATAAAGCTCTGGAATTTGTTGCCAGAGAATGTGGTTAGTGCAGTTAGTGTAGCTGGGTTCAAAAAAGGTTTGGATAAGTTATTGGAGGAGAAGTCCATTAACGGCTATTTCCTAGCGTGTATCAGATGGACTCAGGACCAATGGGTATAGTGTACTCGTCATAGCAGTTGGAGACAGATCAAATTTCAATCTGACGTCAGCCCGTAGTACATATATCCCTGCAGGAAGTGCAGCTCTTCAGTATTTTCCGTCTCCATAGCAGTTAGGGACTACCTGCACGCTCTCGCAGCGTTAGAACCAATTCAAGAAGAAAACCCAAATTTGAAGACGAAACCTACCTTGGAAGATGAGCCCCGCTCTCCTGCGGGGCTCATCTCAACTGGGGGTCCCTCCCCTAGTTGAGATTTCCTGAGGTGATTTCTGTGGTCCCTCGGAGGTGAGTCTTGGTTTGGTGGCCGAATCGCGGCGAGGACCTAGCCCCCGATCCTAGGCGCTGCTGAGAGGCAGCGGGTGCCCCCTCGAGCGCAGCGGTGAAGGTATTTGCCCTCTCCCCCCGCAGCCGGAGACCGCCTGGAACAAAACCGGGAATCGCCGAAGACAAGGTAAGGTAGAAATCTTCAGTGTCGACTCCGAGGTTCGAGGAGTCGCACAGGTCGCCGTCCAGGACCAGTGCCGCTGGGTTGATCCACCCTAGCAGGGCCAGGCCCCGGTTAGATCCAAGGGTCTACCCACGTGGAGACCCTCCATGGTAGTGGCCATATTGCCCGCGTGATCGCCGTCGCCATTTTGGCCCTATTCGCTGCTCCGCTCATAGCTTCGGGCCGAGCGCACAAGCTTACCTAGGCACACAGATTACATATGCGCATACACTTACATGCACATATTCCTTGTGCGCATAAGTTACACACACAAGGACCGCGCGCACAAGATACGTGCGCCTACCGGGCTAAGGGCATACCACGACTTGGGCGCACAACCCACACACACAGCTTAGATGCGCCGGAGCGCATAAGGGTTTACGCGCCGACAACCATGGCACAACCAGAAACGAAGATAAAGGCTCAAGGTCTCTGCCCAGCATGCCATATCAGAGCTGCACAAAGCAAGGAGGCCAACGCCCTGTGCACTCAGTGCGAGGAGGCCCTGGGAGATCCAGCCCAGGGCCAGTCCCACTCAGGGCCAAGTAATAGCTCCTTAGTGGTATCCCAGACCTAGCAAATCCCAGCAGGACACCCCCGCAGACGGGGACCCCCAGGAACCCAACGCCTCTCAGCTTGGATCCAGCGTCTATCTCATGGGTGGAGTTCTTCAAAGGGCTACACACCTTTGTTCACATGCAAACGGAACCCCTGGCTGACCAGCCACATCCTCCGCCAGAGGACCTTTACGCCCCAGGCCCCTTGAGGCCTAGACAAAAGTTTCCACCGCCCAGGAGCCCCAAGTATGGGGACACGGACAACTCTGAAGAGGAAGCAGAGCCCCTAGAAGAGGGGGAACTCCCCCGGGGACAGAGCCTCACCGAACCATGAGACGCTTCTTCACCAAGGACGAGCTCCCTGACTTGGTCACCCACAGTCTGAAGGAGCTTGCTATCCCAGACCCAGATGCTTCGGGGGGGGGGGGGGCCCAAGCCGAATCCCCTGCTGGAGGGCCTTTGGCAGACCTCCCGCCATTTCCCTCTGTTACAAGCCGTCTAGCAGCTAATTGACCTGGAATGGAGTGCCCCAGAGTCCACATTCAAAGGGGGCCGAGCTATGGCAGCCATGTACCCCCTGGACCCGGCGGCCAAGGATCTTCTCACATGCCCAAGAGTTGATGCCATGGTCTGCGCGGTCTCGAAGCGCACTACTATCCCAGTGGAGGGAGGAGCAGTGCTCAAAGATGCACATGACCGGCATCTGGAATCCATCCTTAAACAGTATTTTGATGTAGCCGTTATGTCCCTACAAATAGCGGCCTGCTGCACCGCAGTGACACGTGCCTGTTTATCTCATACCAGGAGCAACACCCCTGGAGAAGTCATGGAACCAGCAGTATCATTCCTTGCGGACGCTGCTTCCAATCTGGTGCGCACAGCGGCCAGAGGAGTGTCATCTGCGGTGGCTGCCAGGAGACAACTCTGGCTCTGAAGCTGGTCGGCCAACTCATCTTCCAAAACTCGCCTCACAAGGATGCCCTTCAAAGGATCCCTCCTGTTAGGCAGCGAGCTAGAGAAACTGGCCAACAAATGGGGCGAGTCCCCATTGTTGCGCCTACCGGAGGACAGGATGAAGAGAAAAACAGCGACCCTTCCCCCGGTCCTCCAGAGGCAGAAGTTCACAGCGCTTCAATCCATACAGAAGCAACTATCAAGCGTCCCGCCCTATGGGCAGGAACCAGTCCTTTCGGAGCAAGCCCAACAAGAGGGGAACCAGCTCGGGTACAGGCCCCAGCCGTACCCCACAATGAGATTCAGCCGACCTGTCCAAAGGAAGAAGCCATAGGGGGCAGACTAGCCCTATTCTACCACAGATGGGTTGAGATAACTTCGGACAAGTGGGTCCTAGCTATCATTCGGGAGGTGTACTACCTGGATTTTCTGCAAACCCCTCCGGACAATTCGTGGAGTCCCCTTGCCACGACCTAGCCAAGAGGGCGGCAGTGGAATCTACACTGACCAGACTACTGGCCCTCGAGGACATAGCTCCAGTGCCTCCACAAGAAATAAATACTGGGCATTATTCCATTTATTTTATCGTCTCCAAGAAAGAGGGGACGTTCAGGCCTATCCTGGACCTCAAGTCGGTCAACCGTCACCTGAGGATTCCCCGCTTCCGCATGGAAACCCTACGCTCCGTAATAAGGGTGATACAACCGTGAGAGTTTCTCACATCCCTGGATCTCTCAGAGGCCTACCTATACATCCCAATTCATCAGGAACACCAGCGCTATCTACGCTTCAGAATCCTGGACCGTCACTACCAGTTCCGGGCACTACCCTTCGGATTAACCACAGCACCCTGAACGTTCACGAAGATCATAGTGGTGGTGACGGCAACACTGAGGAAGGAAGGAATCCTAGTACATCCTTACCTAGATGTTTGGCTGATCAGGGCGAAATCCCCAGAGGAAAGCCGCCAAGCAACCAACAGAGTCAAGACTCTACTGGAGAACCTAGGATGGTCAACACAAACAAAAGTTGTCTACAGCCCTCACAGTCTCTAGAGTGCCTAGGAGTCCGATTTGACACCAAAGAAGACAAGTTCAGCCTGACTCCCAAAAGAAGATCAAAATCATGAGAGGTCTAGAACGGGTAGATGTGAATCGGTTATTTACTCTTTCAGATGGTAGAAGGACTAGTGGGCACTCCATGAAGTTAGCATGGGGCACATGTAAAACTAATTGGAGAAAGTTCTTTTTTACTTAACGCACAATTAAACTCTGGAATTTGTTGCCAGAGGATGTGGTTAGTGCAGTTAGTATAGCTGTGTTTAAAAAAGGATTGGATAAGTTCTTGGAGGAGAAGTCCATTACCTGCTATTAAGTTCACTATGGGGTAGATTTTAAGAGAGTGCGCCTTCGCGTACTTTTGTTGGCGCACCAGGCGCCAACAAAAGTATGCTTGATTTTAGTAGATACGCGTGTAGCCGCGCGTATCAGCTAAAATCCAGGATCGGCGCGCGCAAGGCTGCCGATGTCGTGTAGCCGGCGCGAGCCGCGCAGCCTGCCGCCGTTCCCTCCAAGGCCGCTCTGAAATTGGAGCGGCCTCAGAGGGAACTCGCTTTCGCCCCCCCCTACCTTTGTCGGGGGATTTACGCCTCCCGGAGGGAGAAGTAAATCCCTGCGCGCCAGCGGGCCGCGACCTGGGGGCAGTTCAGGAGGGCGCGGACACGCCCCCCTCGAAAAACCCCAGGACTTACGCGAGTCCCGGGGCTCTGCGCGCGCGGGTAGGCCTATGGAACATAGGCGCACCAGCGCACAGGGCCCTGTTCGCGTAAATCCGGGCGGATTTACGCAAGCAGGGCTTTTAAAATCTGCCCCTTAGAAAATAGCCACTGCCATTAGTAATGGTAACATGGAATAGACTTACAGGTCAATCCAGTACCGAGCGGTAGGAAGAGCTGCGTTAGTGCCCGGTGCACCCGCGGTTGCCGCACCACAGTGCAGCTCACCTACCGCTCGATCCTGTATGTAAATAGCTTGCTAATGTAAGCTCCCCTCCTCCCGGAGCAAGGCTGCTTTTCGCGCCCTGCTTCGGGAGGAGGGGAGGGGGGACTGGCAATCCTGAGCGTAGGATTGCCCGTCCTCTCCCCTCTCTCTCTTGCAACTTTTTTTTTCGCTTTTTTTTTTTTTTGCTTCGGGAGGAGGGGAGAGGACTGGGGCTGCCCCGGAGACCAGCACCCATGGACGCGGTCAGGGCAGGAGAGCGGGGGCTGGGGGAAATTTGCCGCCTACCCTTACCCCTGCCTCTAACGCAGGGGTAGGGGTAGGCGGTAAGTTAGCAGGTTAAACGCGCAGCAAAACGGCAGGGTAAAAAAGGGATAGTCGGGGCGTGCGTTACTGGATGGTAGGGAATAGCTAATTCGCTCATTTACATGCAATATACATGCCGCGTGCGGAAGGGGTTGCCCGGGGATTTGAGGATGCGGTAGGAGTAGGTTAAAGGGGATTGGGGATCGCGGGAAGTGCTAACGCGGGCCGGAAAGTGAGTAGAACGCGGGTTAGGAGCAGGGTAAACGTGGCCGCACTTTACTGGATAGACCTGTTAGTTTTTGGGTACTTGCCAGGTTCTTATGGCCTGGATTGGCCATTGTTGGAAACAGGATGCTGGGCTTGATGGACCCTTGGTCTGACCCAGTATGGCATTTTCTTATGTTCTTATGTTCTTAATTGTGGAACTGGTTACAAACCCTGTTGAGCGAACCTCGCCCCACAGCATGGGATTACCTACAAGTCCTCAGTCTGATGGCATCCACACTGGAAGTAGTACCATGGGCACAAGCTCACATGAGACCCCTGCAGCGCTCACTTCTATCACGATGGAATCCATTGTCTCAGAACTACGCCGTACATCTATCACTCCCGGGCAGAGTTCGGACCCAGCTACGGTGGTGGCTACTGGCCAGCCACCTGAGCCAGGGAACAAGATTATCCTCCCCAACCTGGACCCTGCTCTCCACAGGCGCCAGCCTACGAGGATGGGGAGCACACTGCGAGGAATTAACCGCCCAAGGGCAGTGGAACGCAGAAGAGTCGGGATGGAACATCAACCGCCTAGAAGCCCGGGCAGTCAGACTAGCCTGCCTACGATTCGCTCACAGACTCCGAGACAAAGCGGTCAGAGTAATGTCAGACAATGCCACAACAGCGGCCTACATCAACCGGCAGGGGGGAACCAGAAGCCAACAGGTGTCTCTGGAAATAGACTCCTAATGACGTGGGCGAAAGTAAACCTCCAGGAGATCTCGACCGTCCACATTGCCGGGAAAGACAACATCACGGCGGACTACCTCAGCAGGGAAGCCTAGACCCAGGAGAATGGAAGCTGTCGTCCGCAGTGTTCCAAATGATAGTGAACCAGTGGGGGACACCAGATATGAACCTTCTGGCAAACCGGTCCAACACCCAAGTACCCAGGTACTTCAGCCGCAGGCGGGAACCTCAATCCCAGGGGATCGATGCCCTGGTACAGACCTGGCCACAGGGGACCCTATTATACGCCTTCCCACCGTGGCCCCTATTGGGCGCAATCATTCACAAGATATAGCTACATAGAGGACTAGTTCTTCTGATGGCCCCGAACTGGCCAAGAAAACCGTGGTACGCCGACATGAGAAGACTACTGGCAGGGAACCCCCTACCACTGCCTCCACACAGAGACCTGCTCCAAGAAGGGACCGATCCTCCACGAGGACCCAGCTCAATTCTCTCTTACGGCCTGGCCATTGAGAAGGCTCGCCTGAGAAAGAGCGGATACTCGGGGGCTGTAATCGACACCCTACTCCGAGCACGCAAGTTCTCCACATCTCTAACGTACATAAGGATTTGGAGAGTTTTTGAAGCCTGGTGCGAAGAGCACGACATCAAGCCACGCTCAATTAAAGTTCCCGTGGTCCTGGAATTCTTACAGAATGGGCTACATAAGGGACTGTCCCTCAACTCCATCAAGGTACAGGTTGCCACTCTGGCATGCTACGGCCTCAGGAGCGAGGGCGACAGCATAGCTTCTCACCTGTACGTGTCACGCTTCCTGAGAGGAGTCAAACACATCCGCCCACCACTAAAGTGGCTGGTACCTCTGTGGAATCTCAACCTGGTTTTGGATTTCCTAGCAGGAACCTCCTTCAGACCCCTCCGAGGTCTGTCCCTCCATCTGTTAACTTTAAAGACAGCATTCCTGGTGGCAGTCTGCTCAGCCCGCCGCATTTCAGAACTACAAGCACTGTCCTGCCGTGAGCCGTTCCTCAGGCTCACCCCGGAATCCATCCAGCTATGCACGGTCCCCTCGTTCCTTCCCAAAGTGGTATCACACTTCCATCTTAACCAAACCATCTTGCTACCATCGACGGATGACTTGAAGAATTCGAAGGAAGCTCGTAGTCTCCGCCAGCTCAATATCCGAGGGGGACGTCGGGGGCGGGCCCGGTCGTCACGGCGTTTTGGGGGCAGGTCCGGGGCGTGGTTATGGCCCGGGGCGGTCCGGGGGCATGGCCCCGCCCTCCGTACCCGCCCGGTGTGCGGGGATTTACGCCTCCCTCTGGGAGGCGTAAATCGGAGGCGTAAATCCCCCGACAAAGGTAAGGATGGGGTTTAGACAGGGCCGGGTGGGTGGGTAAGGGAGGGGAAGGGGAGGGCAAAAGAAAGTTCCCCTCCGAGGCCGCTCCGATTTCGGAGCGGCCTCGGAGGGAACGGAGGTAGGCTGCGCGGCTCGGCGCGCGACGGCTATACAGAATCCATAGCCTTGCGCGCGCTGATCCCGGATTTTAGCGGATACGTGCGGCTCCGCACGTATCTACTAAAATCCAGCGTACTTTTGCTTGCGCCTGATGCGCCAGCAAAAGTACGCCTATTCGCGCAGTCTGAAAATCTACCCCTAAGTGAACTTAATAGCAGGTAATGGACTTCTCCTCCAAGAACTTATCCAATCCTTTTTAAACACAGCTATACTTACTGCACTAACCACATTCTCTGGCAACAAATTCCAGAGTTTAATTGTGCGTTGAGTAAAAAAGAACTTATCCGATTAGTTTTAAATGTGCCCCATGCTAACTTCATGGAGTGCCCCCTAGTCCTTCTACTATCCGAAAGAGTAAATAACCGATTCACATCTACCCGTTCTAGACCTCTCAAGATTTTAAACACCTCTATCATATCCCCCCTCAGTCGTCTCTTCTCCAAGCTGAAAAGTCCTAACCTCTTTAGTCTTTCCTCATAGGGGAGTTGTTCCATTCCCCTTATCATTTTGGTAGCCCTTCTTTGTACCTTCTCCATCGCAATTATATCTTTTTTGAGATGCGGCGACCAGAATTGTATACAGTATTCAAGGTGCGGTCGCACCATGGAGAGATACAGAGGCATTATGACATTTTCCGTTTTATTCACCATTCCTTTTCTAATAATTCCCAACATTGTTTGCTTTTTTGACTGCCGCAGCACACTGTACCGACGATTTCAATGTGTTAACCACTATGACACCTAGATCTCTTTCTTGGGTTGTAGCACCTAATATGGAACCCAACATTGTGTAATTATAGCATGGGTTATTTTTCCCTATATGCATCACCTTGCACTTATCCACATTAAATTTCATCTGCCATTTCGATGCCCAATTTTCCAGTCTCACAAGGTGTTCTTGCAATTTATCACAATCTGCTTGTGATTTAACTACTCTGAACAATTTTGTGTCATCTGCAAATTTGATTATCTCACTCGTCATATTTCTTTCCAGATCATTTATAAATATATTGAACAGTAAGGGTCCCAATACAGATCCCTGAGGCACTCCACTGTCTGCTCCCTTCCACTGAGAAAATTGCCCATTTAATCCTACTCTCTGTTTCCTGTCTTTTAGCCAGTTTGCAATCCACGAAAGGACATCGCCACCTATCCCATGACTTTTTACTTTTCCTAGAAGCCTCTCATGAGGAACTTTGTCGAATGCCTTCTGAAAATCCAAGTAATACTATATCTACCGGTTCACCTTTATCCACATGTTTATTAACTCCTTCAAAAAAGTGAAGCAGATTTCTGAGGCAAGACTTGCCCTGGGTAAAGCCATGCTGACTTTGTTCCATTAAACCATGTCTTTCTATATGTTCTGTAATTTTGATGTTTAGAACACTTTCCACTATTTTTCCTGGCACTGAAGTCAGGCTAACCGGTCTGTAGTTTCCTGGATCGCCCCTGGAGCCCTTTTTAAATATTGGGGTTACATTTGCTATCCTCCAGTCTTCAGGTACTATGGATGATTTTAATGATAAGTTACAAATTTTTACTAATAGGTCTGAAATTCATTTTTTAGTTCCTTCAGAACTCTGGGGTGTATACCATCCGGTCCAGGTGATTTACTACTCTTCAGTTGTCAATCAGGCCTACCACATCTTCTAGGTTCACCGTGATTTGATTCAGTCCATCTGAATCATTACCCATGAAAACCTTCTCCATTACGGGTACCTCCCCAACATCCTCTCAGTAAACACCGAAGCAAAGAAATCATTTAATCTTTCCGCGATGGCCTTATCTTCTCTAAGTGCCCCTTTAACCCCTCGATCATCTAACGGTCCAACTGACTCACAGGCTTTCTGCTTCAGATATATTTTAAAAAGTTTTTACTGTGAGTTTTTGCTTCTACAGCCAACTTCTTTTCAAATTCTCTCTTAGCCTGTCTTATCAATGTCTTACATTTAACTTGCCAATGTTTATGCTTTATCCTATTTTCTTCTGTTGGATCCTTCTTCCAATTTTTGAATGAAGATCTTTTGGCTAAAATAGCTTCTTTCATCTCCCCTTTTAACCATGCCGGTAATCGTTTTGCCTTCTTTCCACCTTTCTTAATGTGTGGAATACATCTGGACTGTGCTTCTAGAATGGTATTTTTTTAACAATGACCACGCCTCTTGGACATTTTTTACTTTTGTAGCTGCTCCTTTCAGTTTTTTTTGAACAATTTTTCTCAATTTTATCAAAGTTTCCCTTTTGAAAGTTTAGCACGAGAGCCTTGGATTTGCACACTGTTCCTTTTCCAGTCATTAAATCAAATTTGATCATATTATGATCACTATTGCCAAGCGGCCCCACCACCGTTACCTCTCTCACCAAGTCCTGTGCTCCACTGAGAATTAGATCTAAAATTGCTCCCTCTCTCGTCGGTTCCTGAACCAATTGCTCCATAAAGTTATCATTTTATTCCATCCAGGAACGTTATCTCTCTAGCGTGACCCGATGATACATTTACCCAGTCTATATGGGGGTAATATATTGGTGCACCCCAGTCTATATTGGGGTAATATATTGGTGCACCCTTACATGGACGACTGGCTGATCAGAGCAAAGTCTCCGGACGAGAGCCAGCAGTTGACCAGCAGAGTCAGAGCCTACTGCAGAAACTCGGCTGGGTAGTGAACACAGTCAAGAGCAGTCTACAGCCCTCGCAGTCTCTAGAGTACCTAGAAAGAACTGATACAACAATTACGACGATTGATGACCAACGTACGATCCAAGGTATGGGACTATCTTCAAGTCCTCGGGCTCATGGCGTCAACCCTGGAAGTCATGCCATGGGCAAGGGCCCACATGCGACCACTCCAACGCTCCTTACTGTCATGCTGGAACCCACTATCCCAGGAGTACTCAATTCACCACCTCCTACCAGCAGAGGTACGTTCTCAGCTTCAGTGGTGGTTACAGGAAGACCACCTAATCAGATGAGTAAGTCTATCCCCACCGAATTGGATTGTGTTCACCACGGATGCGGGCCTACGAGGATGGGGAGCCCATTGTCAGGAACTGACGGTCCAGGGACAATGGAACAAGGAAGTGGCAGGATGGAACATAAACAGCCTGGAAGCTCGAGTAGTCAGACTAGCGTGCCTGCGATTCAGCCACAGACTCCGAGGCAAAGCGATTCGAGTAATGTTGGACAACGCGACAATGGTTGCCTACATCAACCGCTAGGGAGGAACCAGGAGCCAGGAGGGTATCTCTAGAGATAGACCTGCTTATGGCATGGGGCAGAGATAAAATCTACAGGGAATCTCGGCCTCCCACATCGCAGGATAAGACAACGTCTCAGCAGACTTCCTCAGCAGAGAGAGCCTGGACCTGGGGGAATGGACGCTGTCGATCACAGCCTTCCAACTGATAGTAAATCACTGGGGCCTCCCAACCATGGACCCTACTAGCCACCTCTCTCAGTGCCCAAGTCCTAAGGTTTTTCAGCCACAGACGAGAGCCACACTCCCAAGGGGATTGATGCTCTCGTCCAAAGGAAGACTTACTGTATGCCTTCCCTCCATAGCCAGATTTGGGTAAGGTCATCCACAAGATAGAACACAATAGGGACTAGTTCTACTACTGGCCCCAGATTGGCCAAGACGCCCATGGTACGTGGACATGCAAAGACTCCTGGCAGGGGAACCCTCTGTGTCTACCCCACACAGGGACCTTCTCCAGCAGGGACCGATTCTTCACGAAGATCCATCTCAGTTCTGGTTACTCGAAGGTCATGATTAACACCATGCTCTGCTGCACGCAAGTTCTCAACCCCCTCTGTCATATTTTATTTATTTATTTATTTTCTTTTATATACTGACATTCGATCGAGATAACACATCGGTTTTACAGGAACAGAAAAAGGGCGGGGGTCCGCCCTATTTTACATTATAACATGGTAACGAGTATAACAAATATACATGGAAAAATAAAATAAGATTATAGCATATAACATATATACATTAAGACTTGGTGACAATATAATTTAGGTATCAGGATTGATTGAAGGGAGGCATGGGGTGGGTGGGGGGAGAGGGTTGGGGGGGGGGGGGGAGTAGGGTGTGTGGTTGGGTCAGGGAGGGCGGAATGCATGCGGGGGATTGCGATGTGGCCAGAGTGTGATGCGATCGGGCAGGTTAAGGGTCTGGAGGGAAGGCTTTTATAAACAGCCATGTTTTGAGATGTTTTTTTAAAGACTTGCGATGAGGGTTCATTTCTGAGCTGGGGGGGGGGGGGGAGTTCCATAGGGTAGGGGCCTGCTATTGATATGGCTCGTTTGCGGGTTGCGTTGAAGTGTGCAGTTTTGAGATTGGGGACGGAGAGAAGGCCAGTGTTGGTAAACCTGAGAATTCTTTGTGTGGGGTATGGGAGTATTGCGGTTGTTTAGCCAGTTCATTTTGTGTTGTTTATTTTTTTGTGTATGAGGGTGGGGATTTTATATTGGATTCTTTGTGTGATGGGCAGCCAGTGGAGTTCTTTGAGGGTGGGTGTGATGTGGGAGGATTTTCTGCTGTTAGTGATGATTCTGGCGGCGGGCGTTTTTGAAGAACTTGGAGCGGTTTGATGTGGATTTCTGGGAGGCCAAGGAGGAGGGAGTTGCAGTAGTCGAGTTTTGAGAAAATAATTGATTGAAGGACTGTTCGGAAATCATGCGCTTGGAGAAGGGGTTTGAGTTTTTTCAGTGTTTGAAGCTTGAAGGAATCCATCTTTAATCGTATTGGAGATGTGGCGTTTTAAGGTTAAGTTGGCTGTTGATTGTTACGCCTAGGTTTCTTGTGGAGGGTGTGAGTGAGGATTCTTGAGATGTTGGGACCCCCGGGTTGTTTGAGCTTCCTGAGTTGTTTTGAGGGGGTTGCAATTGAGGGGAGAAGGAGGGACGGTCATCGTGGATGTGAAGGATTTCTGTTTGACTTGGTTGAGGCAGAGTGATAGTTGAGATAGCAGGTGGGATAATTTTGAGCTGAGTTGTTCCATCTTTCCATGGTGTGTTCAATGGACTTGCTTATTGGGGAGTAATATTGTGTATGTCGTCAGCATAGATGAAGTAGGTGAGGTTTGCATCTGAGAGGTATTTGCATAGTGGGAGGAGGTAAATGTTGAAGGGTTGAGGATAGGGAGGATCCTTGAGGGACACCATGTGTGAGGGGCGCTTGGGTGGATTTCAGATGAGTTAGTCTTGACGATGGTAGGATCTGTTTGAGAGGTTAGGGACTTGAACCATTTGATTGTAGTGTCTCGTAGCCCAATTTCTTTAAGTCTGGTGAGGAGTGTTCTGTGATTGATGGTGTCAAAGGCAGCTGATATATCAAGGAGTATCAGGAGGAAAGATTGCCTTTGTCGCGTCCTCTGAGGATGGTATCGGTTAGAGAGAGGAGGAGGGTTTCGGTGCTGAAGAATTTTCTGAAACCATGCTGTGTTGGCTGAGAACATTATGGGCGTCAAGGTGATCTGTAAGTTGATTGTTGACTGTGTTTTTTTTTGTTTTTCGATAATTTTTGCTAAGAATGGGAGGTTGGAGACAGGTCTGTTAGTTTGCTGGGGGTCGGTTTTGTCGAGTTGAGGTTTTTTGATGATTGGTTTGATGATGGCGTTTTGAGCTTGTCTGGGAAGATTCCTTGTTCGAGTGATAGGTTGATGATGTAGGTTATGGTTTGGACAATAATCTCTCTTGATGAGTTTAGAGTTTTTGATGGGGATGGGATCTAAGGGGTGGGATGCGGGGTTGGTTTTTTTGATAGGGGTGGGTGTCTATACGGAGATTGAAGTCTCCTAGTATGATGGCGGGCTCTTGTAAGTTGATGTGGGGTTGTGATGGATTCGATCAGTGGGGAAAGGTTGTGCGGTAAGCAACCTGGGGGGCGTAGAGGAGAAGTATTTGGAGATTTTTTTATTTGAATAGGTTGGTCCTCCGAAAGGAGGTGGTAAGTTTAGGGAGTGGGAGGAAAATTTAAGTTTTTGTGAGCTACGGGGAATATACGGATATGGAGGATATGCGAATATGGAGGATATGTGAAGCCTGTTGCGGGGACCGCAGGATATCCCCGCAGACCGGCCAAGATCCCCATGGGGTTCTGGAATTCCTATAGGAAGGGATGATGAAGGGGTTGTCTCTCAACTTCCTCAAGGTCCAAGTAGGCAGCCATCTCTGCTTTAGAGCCAAAGTGAATGGAATCTGTCTATCAGCTCATCTGGATTTGACCTGTTTCCTAAAAGGGGTTAATCAAACTTCGTCCACCCGTAAAATAGTGGCGGTGCCCCTATGGAACCTCAATTTGGTATTAGACCATCCTAGCAGGAAACTTCCTTCAGACCCACATGCAGTCTGTTACGCCTCGTAACACTGAAGACGGTAGTCCTAGTGGCAATATGTTCAGCTCGTAGTACATCTGAACTAACAGGCACCTAGCCTGTCGGGAACCGTTCCTCAGGTTCATTCCTGGAAACATACAGCTAAGCACTGTCTCCTCTTTCCTACTGAAAGTGGTTTTCCGAGTTTCATCTGAACCAGCCATTTCGCTACACATCTCCGGATGAACATAAGGACTCGGAAGGCTCACTGGTGCGAAACTTGAAAAGATCGGAACAGGTCCACAAAACGGATCACTTGTTCGTTCTCCACATTGGGAAGAAACAAGAAGAAGCTGCCTCGCAGGCGACCTTAGCTCACTGGATGAAGGAAGTAATCAAGGGCAGCTTACACAGAAGCAGGAAGGCCTTTACTCTTATTGGTTAAGGCTCATTCGACTAGGGCCCAAGCAGTTTCCTGGGCAGAAACCAAGCTGCTGTCGCCTGCCGAGATCTATCGGGCAGTGACGTGGTCCTCACTACATACCTTCTCCAGGTTTTATCGCCTGGATGTTTTCAGGCCCGAGAAGATGCAGCCTTCGCAACGGCAGTAATAAGTGGGCCACGGGCAGCCTCCCGCTCTGTCCGGGAGTAGCTTTTGTACATCCCACTGGTCCGAGTCCATCTGGCTACACGCTAGGAAATGGAGACATTACTTTCCTATAATTCGTTTTCCTAGTGTAGGACAGATGGACTCAGCATCCCACCCATGGCTGCCCCAGAGAAGGAGGACCTCAGAAATCAACCTCGAGACTAAGCAAATACGGGTAATCTGTTGCCTACTCCTAGTTCAAGACACCCCAGTTTGTCCGGTGGTTGGCGTTAATTGATTGAGTGGCACTGGCGGTCTCCAATTTTTGGAATCAGTTGAATCAATCCAATCAAGTTAATAAGTTTAATCAAGTTATTTAAGCAAGATAATCCACAGTGGCTTTCGAAGAGAATCCTGAGACCTGAGGTTACTACAGGGGTATATCTAGAGTGACGTCAGCTTTGAAATCTGACTCTCACCTGCTAGCAAGAAGAGCACATAACCCACTGGTCTGAGTCCATCTGTCTACACTAAGGAAAACGAAATTATCAGTAAGTAATTCTCCATTCCTCTAATATCAGAGATCCCATGCAGTCATTGTGTGATCCTTCGGAAAGTCTGATCCCAGGTCATTGATAGCTTTCCACCATTGACCCTGATACATGATAATTCCTTCTTTTTTTATCCAGCAGACAATGAGGTCATACAAGAAGAGAAGAGGAAGGGGAATCGGAAGAACACACTATAGTACTGGCACTTACACTGAGACATCAAGAAATGTCTGTGACAATCTTTCCTAGAGAGCTGAGGGGGAGGCACTTGCCAAAGTCATCAAGATTTGGAGAAGAAGCAGCAGAACCCTGCAGGACACTCACTGCATGTGTGGGAAGTGACAAGGGAGGTTCACAGACATCCCTGAGCACAAGACACACCTGAGAGCAGAGAGACCCTTCCAAAGTACTAACAGTGATCAAACGGACTTCTACCTGAACCAGAGAGAGGAGGAAGGGAAGAAATCCGTTACACTGTGACACCTGTGGAAAAGCTTTCCATAGGAAATGTCATTTTGTATCACAACACCAAAGAACCCACAAAGAAGCAAAAGCCTTTTCCATGCTCTCAGTGTGGAAAATACTATCAAACATAAATTAACCCTGAAATTAACCCCAGATAAGTCACACTCAAGGGAACACTTCACTTATTTGAATGTAAGAAAAATTTCTCTAGCAGGGAATCCTTAGTAATACACCAAAGAACACACATAAGTAAGAAATCATTTCATTGCCCTCAAGACGTGGAATCTTGCAGCTCTGAGTTCTCTTTATTAAATCACCAGAAAATGGAGACAGAAGAGAGAGTATTTTCATGTTCTGAAAGTGGAGAGAAACATCATTCACAAGCAAGACTTAATAACCCAAACACACAGACAGAAGAAAAAAGTATTCACGTGTGCTGGTAGTGACAGAAACGTCAATCAAAGAGAAAACGTCATAGAACAACTAAAATTCCAACCAAGAGAGAGAGCAATTTCAAATAATGAATGCAGCGAAAGTTTTTGTGATATGAAAGTCTTTTCAGGAAACAGAAAAAACTTACTGGGCAGAGAGCATTTGTCTTGTATTCAGTCTGAAAAAAGCCTCGTGAGAAGGCAGACGTCCAACAAGAGAAGAAAATCCAGCAGATAGAAAGCCAATTTATATCTATTGAGTGTGGTCAAAACTTCATAGAGAAACGCAACCTTGTCACCCACCAGAGAATCCACACTGGAGTGAAACCATTTAGATCTAGTGAGTGTGGTAAACGTTTCAGTGAGATAGGAACTTAAAACGCCACCAGATAATCCATACTGGAGTTAAACCATTTCCATGTTCTGAGTGTGAGAAAAGTTTTGAGACAGAGAGGGGACTCCGAATTCACCAGAGGATCCATAAAAGAGAGAAACCATTTACATGTACTGATTGTAGTAAAAGTTTCAGTCAGAACAACTTCTCAAATCCCACCAGAGAATCCACAGTGGAGTGAGACTGTTTCCATGTTCTGAGTGTCATAAAAGCTTTAAGAGAAGGGAAGAACTGAAAATCCACCAGAGAATCCACACAGGAGAGAAACCATTTACCTGTAGTGAGTGTGGCAAAAGTTTCAGTCTGAAAGGACATCTCAAATCCCACCAGAGAATCCACACAGGAGAGAAACCATTTACATGTAGTGAGTGTGGTAAAAGCTTCAGTGGTCAGGGAAACTTCAAATGTCACCAGAGAATACACACTGGAGAGAAACCATTTACATGTAGTGAGTGTGGCAAAAGTTTCAGGCTGAAAGGACATCTCCAATTTCACCACAGAATCCACACTGGAGAGAAGCCATTTACATGTAGTGAGTGTGGCAAAAGTTTCAGTCTGAAAGAACATCTCAAATCGCACCAGAGTGTCCACACAGGAGAGAAGCCATTTACATGTAGTGAGTGTGGTAAAAGTTTCAGAGACAAAGCACGCTTCAAACGCCATCATAGAATCCACACTGGAGAGAAGCCATTTACATGTAGTGAGTGTGGCAAAAGTTTCAATCTGAAAGAACTTCTCAAATCCCACCATAGAATCCACACAGGAGAGAAGCCATTTACATGTAGTGAGTGTGGTAAAAGCTTCAGTGGTCAAGGAAACTTCAAATGTCACCAGAGAATACACACTGGAGAGAAGCCATTTATATGTAGTGAGTGTGGTAAAAGTTTCAGTCGGAAAGAACATCTCAAATCCCACCAGAGAACCCACACAGGAAAGCCATTTACATGTAGTGAGTGTGGCAAAAGTTTCAGTCTGAAAGAACATCTCAAATCCCACCAAAGAATCCACACAGGAGAGAAGCCATTTACATGTAGTGAGTGTGGTAAAAGCTTCAGTGGTCATGGAAACTTCAAATGTCACCAGAGAATACACACTGGAGAGAAGCCATTTACTTGTGGTGAGTGTGGCAAAAGTTTCAGTCTGAAAGAACATCTCAAATCCCACCAGAGAATCCACACAGGAGAGAAGCCATTTACATGTAGTGAGTGTGGTAAAAGCTTCAGTGGTCAAGGAAACTTCAAATGTCACCAGAGAATCCACACAGGAGAGAAGCCTTATACATGTAGTGAGTGTGGTAAAAGTTTCAGTCACAAAGTAGATTTCAAACGCCATCATAGAATCCACACTGGAGAGAAGCCATTTACATGTAGTGAGTGTGGAAAAAGTTTCAGTCTGAAAAAAGTTCTCAAATCCCACCAGAGAATCCACACTGGAGAGAAGCCATTTACATGTAGTGAGTGTGGTAAAAGGTTCAGTAGTCAAGGAAACTTCAAATGTCACCAGAGAGTACACACTGGAGAGAAGCCGTTTACATGTAGTGAGTGTGGTAAAAGTTTCATTCGGAAAGAATGTCTCAAATCCCACCAGTTAATCCACACTGGAGAGAAGCCATTTACATGTCGTGAGTGTGGCAAAAGTTTCAGTCGTAAAGAAGTCTCAAATCCCACCAGTCAATCCACACTGGAGAGAAGCCATTTACATGTAGTGAGTGTGGTAAAGCTTTCATTCATAAAGGAAGTTTCAATCATCATCAGAGAAACCATTTACATATGACAGTGGTAGAAGTTTAAATCAGAAGATATTTTTTATGGCATTAGTCTACCTAGGATTGAAACCAAGTCTTTGTACTTTGTATGGTAAAAGCTTCAGAACAAAGGAAGAACTTTCAAGCTACCAGAGAATTCACGTGTCACATGCAATTCACACACTCTCCTATAGTTTTGGGAATGTAGAATGGCCTGATAAAGATATTAAAGAGTTGGATGCTAGACCAATACAACTTCTGTCTAAGAATCAAGTAACCTATAAGATTCAGTGAATGCTGAGATTGTATTTTCCAACAGCTGAAGGTGGTTTGGGCCTTACAGATACAAATACTCAAACAGTACTAAAGTACAAAATTGAATGGTCAAATTGGTCTCTATCCTTAAGTCTGGACAGTTGATAGAAGAGTGAGACTGTGCCAGTACAGGAGGGGAAAAAGCAATGGAATTTGCAAAACAATAGAAAAATCATTGCAAAGAATCAGACCAGTAGACATGAAAAATGAATTCCCCAAAACACAAATATAGTTGGGGAATACAAAGAGTTTCTTCAAAACCCCCACACAGCTCAAAAACTGACACAGGAATGGTCCTGGAATGGCGAGTTTAAACACAGAGATGAGAGATTAATTGCAGCACAGGATAGTGAATGGTTCACAGCCAGGAGAGAAAAAACCTGGTTCAATAGACAAATGAGAGAAGCCGTTTACATGTAGTGAGTGTGGTAAAAGTTTCATTCGGAAAGAATGTCTCAAATCCCACCAGTTAATCCACACTGGAGAGAAGCCATTTACATGTCGTGAGTGTGGTCTAGCATCCAACAGACAGAATTAAGATCCCTAAAAAATACCCGAGGCAGCGAGAGAGAATCTGGCATAAAGCCCCCTCACCCCAACTCGCCTCAAGCTACAAATCCGCCCTTCACCATTATAGAATAACCACCCTCAAAACTAAACGAGATTTCTATGCCTCCAAGATCCACCAGTACATCTATAACCCGAAAGCCCTCTTCAATTATGTTGCCAACCTCACCAAGTCCCCCAGCCCGCCATCCCTGAAAATGAAGCCGCCGCCAAGAGCGAAGAATCGCCCAATACTTCCTCACAAAAATCACCAACATCCTCCACAGATTTCAACACCCATCTCCTTCAACCCCCCTTTCCCCCCCCCCCCCCCAACCCTCCCCCACTACACCCACCTTCCAAACCCTTGACCTGACTTCCTCTAAAGAAGTGGAGTCTATTCTCAGAAAACTCAAACCCGCATCTCACCCTTCAGACACCATCCCCACAAAATCCCTCCTCTCCATCCCTAATTCTATCTCCAAACCTATTGCAGACATCATAAATTCCTCCCTCTCCTCAGGCTCTGTCCCAGATGCCCTCAAACAAGCAATTGTTAAGCCCCTCCTTAAAAACCCTACATTAGACCCCAAAGACCCTGCCAACTTCCACCCCATCTCTAACCTGCCCTTCCTCTCCAAAATTATGGAAAAGATTGTGAACATCCAACTTACAGAATATCTTGAAAACAATAATATACTGCACCCAGCCCAATACGGCTTCCGTAAGTACCTCAATACCGAAACCCTTCTGCTCTCCCTCACGGACCACCTGCTTATAGGCATGGACCAAGGCAACTGTTATCTCCTCGCCCTCCTCGACATCTCAGCTGCCTTTGATACCATCAATCACAACCACCTCATCAACCGCTTAACAGAAATAGGCATCTCAGGCCTAGCCCTACTATGGTTTAAATCTTATTTATCTAACAGAAAGTTCTCAGTCAAGATAGGAAACGCCAATTCCACATTCTATCCCCTGTCTCAAGGTGTCCCCAAGGCTCCTCCCTCTCCTACCCTTTTCAATATACCTCACTCACACCGCTATGTCAGCTCCTTACAGACCTCGGCCTCAAATTCTACCTCTATGCAGACGACGTGCAAATCATCATACCCATTCACAACTCTCTCTCAGATGCCCTTGCATTCTGGAACACATGTCTGCCAACATAAATGACTTCCTCACCAACATCCACCTCGCTCTAAACTCCTCCAAAACAGAGCTGCTCCTCATCTCCCCTCACCTCCCTCCTAAACCCCTGATCTCCAACGACCCAGCATTCAATACCATAACGTCCCAACCTACTGTAAGAGACCTTGGGGTAATTCTTGATCAACAACTCAATCTAAAAAACAGATCAACGCCATCCTCAAAGAAGGTTTCTTCAAACGCAGTATTCTGAAGAAACTCAGACCCCTCCTCCACTATCATGATTTCCGCACAGTCGTCCAAGCTACCCTTTCCTCAAAGCTTGACTATTGTAATGCCCTCCTCCTCGGTCTACCCTCCTCCACCACCAAACCCTTACAAATGTTCCAAAATGCCATCGCCAGGGTCATCACCAACTCACGAAAAGCCGACCACATCACCCCTATACTCAAAGAACTCCACTGGCTCCCCATCACATCCGTATCCTCTTTAAAATCCTAACCATAGTACACAAATCCATCCACTCGTACAACTCTAATTGGCTTGATGAACCCTTCTGTCCCATACGCTCTGAACGACCCATTCGTTCTGTCAACAAAGGCACCCTCTCTATTCCCCCTTTAAAAAAAGCCCACCTCTCCACTACTAGGGATCGCGCCCTATCCATCGCAGGCCCCAAACAATGGAATGCCCTCCCCACCACGCTCAGGCTTGAACCATGCTACTACAAGTTCAGAAAAAAACTCAAAACATGGCTCTTCCGACAAGCCTACCCAGACTATTCCTCACCCCCCCCCCCCCCCCCACCAGCCTCACCCAATTTGAACCCATTTGTATATAGACTCCTGTAATTAACCTGTTTAAGCCTCCATGTATAGACCTGTAAATAGCCTGTTACAGTTTTTTAATGCTTTAATTTCAACCCCTCCTGCTCTATGTATATTCCTCCCTGTTTCCCCTCCCCGTTGATTGTAATTTCAGCCTTCTAGTTACAATGTGAACCGGTATGATGTATGCTTACTAATGCCGTATATAAAAGTTTCAAATAATAATGAAAGAATGAATGAATGAGTCTGTAAAACAGAACTAGAAATGGTTCTGCTGCTGGAAGTCAGGTGCTGATGTGAGAAGGCATGGATACAGAAAGGCATAATAAGCTGGCCGACCCATCCTCAGAAGTTGTGTAAACATTATAACATCGCTGAATTAGGAAAGCACTGGGGTCCTGATCCTGACAGAAAAGCGGATATTGTGGGTAATGGAAAAAAACCACAAGAAGAGCATTGCCGATGGAGGTGTGAGTAGCAGGTATATACTCTGTGGGGCGGATTTTCAGAGCCCTGCTCGCCTAAATCCGCCCAAAACTGGGCGGATTTAGGCGAGCAGGGCCCTGCGCGCCGGTAAGCCTATTTTACATAGGCCTACCGGCGTGCGCAGAGCCCCGGGACTCACGTAAGTCCCGGGGTTCTCCGAGGGGGGCGTGTCGGGGGCGGGCCCGGTCGTTGTGGCGTTTCGGGGGCGTGTCGGCAGCGTTTTGGGGGCGGGTACGGGGTGTGGCTACGGCCCGGGGCGGTCTGGGGGCGTGGCCGTGCCCTCCGTACCCGCCCCCAGGTCGCGTCCCGGCGTGCAGCAGGCCCGCTGGTGCGCGGGGATTTACGCCTCCTTCCGGGAGGCGTAAATCCCCCGACAAAGGTAAGGGGGGGGTTTAGACAGGGCCGGGCGGGTGGATTAGGTAGGGGAAGGTGAGGGGGGGCAAAGGAAAGTTCCCTTCGAGGCCGCTCCGATTTCGGAGCGGCCTCGGAGGGAACGGGGGTAGGCTGCGCGGCTCGGTGCGCGCCGGCTATACAAAATCCATAGCCTTGCGCGCGCTGATCCAGGTTTTTAGCAGATACGCGCGGCTCCGCGCGTATCTATTAAAATCCAGCGTACTTTTTTGCGCCTGGAGCGCAAACAAAAGTAGGCCTATTCGCGGAGTATGAAAATCCGCCCCTGTGGATCATATGGAGAGATCAAAGATACTTATGTGCCAATGGAAGAAGGAATCGAAGACCAAGAAAAGGTGGACAAGGACACAGAACTGGTCCACATGTATTGGGCTACTGCCTGCTGATTACTTATTTTTAGGTACAGCTGGAGATGTTGCCTGTACATATAACATCTTATGATCTCCAGAAGGAGGCTCTCTTTGGCACTATTCAAGTATTATGAAGGGCATTAGCAGTGAATGTGAGAGACTGAGATCTTATTCCACATAATCTGACTTAGCATTTGTCTGTATTGAATGTGACAAGAAATTCACTCAGCTCCACACATTGAAAGGCTCCAAGTGCTCCATTCTCAGCTGAAGGACAGAAAATAATGCAACAGAGCGACTGTTGATATTCCTTGCTCAGTACTTTCATTTGATACAAAATCTAAAGCAGCTGTCAGCAAGGCCACTATTACTATTTAAGAATGAAAAGAGAGAAAAAGATAAATGCATGCATCGCCCAGGATAAAAAGGTCCTCAGCCTCGTCACAGGAGGTAATGATGGTGGCAGTGACAGGGCAGTATCTTCAGGTGAAGGTCACATCCCTGCCACAGTTATAGGCCCTGAGGAACCTGCTCAGGGACCCACTGAATCAGGAAATGGTCCTCAGACGTTAATGGCAAAATAAATAGAGGCTGAGATGGACGCACACGGCTCCCTGAGGATAGAATGATATAATAATATAACAATCTTGTTATATTGTAACTTTTTACTTCCTCTGCCCTGGTTAAAAGAACAAAGTTATTGCACCCCCCTGTTATTTGTAAACCGGCATGATTGTATCATGAATGCCGGTATAGAAAAGCTTTAAATAAATAAATAAATAATGTACTGCAGGTTTCAGTGAAAATCCCTGCATTTTAAAGCTAGAGGCCACAGAAAGAGAGCCCACCAAAACCTGAAAGAAGAAACAGCATCAAAATTAAACTGCAAAAAAATATGAACTGATCTTAATTATAGATCTTGATATGTTTGCCTGAGTTTGAAACCAACATGAAGACTATGACTCACCCAGAATCCTTTGCTGCCTTGGCCTGCTTGCAGTTCTGGCCATAGGAGCCTTAAATGCTCTATTGACCTTAATTTGGAGAAACTACAAGAGACATCTGGACAGCAGCAGGAGATGTCAAAAACTTATGATGGAAGGTCATGGGGTTACAAAAAGGCAGAAGGAAAAGGATAGAATCTCACGGATTAACGTTTCAACTAAAGTGGTATCAGCGAAACCAGAGTCTTGGAAACCTCCCTGAGAGTGAAAACCTGACAGGACAAAGGATTATCAGAAGATTGATGTGAACATTAGTCAAGTGGGCCTCAATTTGGGAGGGATCAGGGTAACTTAGGTTTAATTCATCTTGTTTTGACATAAACTTTGTACATGAGACTCCCATAAGAGTCAAGCAATTTAGGGATTGAGACTGTCTATGTTATCTATAAAACGAAGACTTTACTAATGTACGGAGAGAAACAAAGGGTAGAGCTTCTCCTGAGCGTCTGGCCGGAGAGGGCCTGTCCCTCCGTTCCTCCCAAAGATGCCTGTAGAGCTTATTGATATACAATATAAAAAAAAAATTAAAAATTGGTTATCCAAAAACTTTGGTATAATACCTTTGTGTCTGCAGATAAGCACCTTAAGCGTGATTTAGCGCATAACATCTGGCGACCGTGGCAGGACTCAGCAGCAGCTGAGGCCACCGTGCATTGTGCAATCTTGCATCTGAATCTGGTAGACAGGTTCAGATTCAACACTGGTACTCGGACATAGATTGGCTTATGTCCGAAGGAAGTCACCCAGATAAAGTATTCTGTATGTTTGATGACTGAGAAGTTATACCCGGAGAGAGAGAGCAAAGACGTAAAGACGCACTCACGCCATAGTGGTAAGCGAAAGACAGATCTGTATGTAAGTATTTAACCAAATCAACATAACCAACCTGCGAGTATATCCTTTTTTATATTTTTAATTGTTTTATTGATTGTACTGCACATGTAAAGGGAATAGTGGGTAAATATTGTATATCAAATATTGCACACCAGATACTGTGCATCAGTTTTGGTTTCTTCTTCTGCCTTTATTTTTCACTGTCCCTTTTGGCCAGCCATAGCCCTTTGTGTTCTAATTGGTTCTCAAAGATGGAATGTTGTGAACTCAATTCTTTTGAGTTTAACATCTTGGGATTCCATCTATTCTTTTCTATCCTAATAGTTTTCTTCTCATCACAGAAAAAAAAAAGAGGAAAAAAGCGCAGGGGATAAGGCAGATTGCGTTTTGTCTTTTGTGTAAAGTCACTTTATCTATTCTGGTGGAAGGGAGCCATCTAGTGGATAATGAAAACTCCTTTAGATTTAGTATTAGAAGCAAACCCTCTTAAAGTTAAACAGATTCAACATTTTCATAAGTGGTGCAAGCAATCAGGAAAAAAGTCTAAAGGACATCATGATTTTGTTTGGCCAAATGAAGGCTCTCTGCAGCCCTCTGTTGTTGAAGTTGCTTAGTTATATAAAGAAAGGACAGAGTTTAGATAAACATATGCAAGTTTTTGACTTATGGTATAGGCAGAGAGATTCTGTCCATAAGGATACTGAATGGGATTAAACTGCCCCCATCATACGCCCCTGATATGGCTTCTGTTAATTATTCCATGCTCCCTGACTCTAACCCTTCTAGGCTTGTATCCAGTTCTGCCGGATGCCTGTAGCCAGTTAGCTCACTTTCCGCTACACCTTGTCCCTTCTGAGTTGGGACATGTAGATCCAAAAGATGTAACTCCAGGCTATAAGCCACTGCAGTTAGACCCTCTGCCCTTGACTCCACTACCGGTTAGCAATACTTCAGCAGTGGGTATTTCTGTAATATCTCAGTCAGTTCGTCAGTGGCAGCTCCCATGACACTCCAGTCAGCAGATGTATCTGTCCCTCCTTCGTTAGAATTACAGAAAGGGTGGCAGGAGGTGAGTTGTATCCTTAAAGGGTTAATGCACCCTTCGAACATTGTTCAATCCGGACTGACTGTAGATGAGTTAAGAAAAAGGTTAAAAAATGTTTTTATGCTTCCGATAGCTGAAAGCTTAGAGGAGGAAGGAGGAAGCAGTAGCTCTGCAGATGAGGGGGATGAGGAAAAAAGCTTATGGAAAAAGGGAAAAAAGAGCAGGCAAGTAAAGGACCGTCCCAGAAAACAGACATCCAGGAAATGTAAAACTCAGGGTGTGATAATACATGAAGGAGCAGATATGGAGAAAGCTTGTAGGGATGCTAACGGAGATCTTCTAATGTTAGCCCAGACCTTGCATACAAAGACACCAAAGGAAATAGTTTCTGAGAGTGAAGATAGTCACTATTATGTAGACCCCTGGGATGATCAGTATATGAATGTTGCCTTTATGGTATGGGAAAAATATGGAAAACAAGCAGGAGCTAAAGCTACATAATAAGGGGTAGATTTTCAAAGGGTTACGCGCGTAACCCCCGAAAACCTACCCCCCCCCCCTGCGCGCGCCGAGCCTATCTTGCATAGGCTTCCGGCGCGCAAAGCCCCTGGACGCGTGTAAGTCCCGGGATTTTTCTGGGGAGCGTGTCACAGCTGGCGCGTCATCGGGGGCATTCCGGGTGCGTGTCGCGTCATTGGGGGTGTTCCGAGGGCGTGGCTGCGGCCTCCGGACCAGCCCCTAGACCGGACCATGGCGCGCCGATGGCTGGCCCGGCTCGCTAAATTTACGCATGCCTCGGGCAGGCGTAACTTGTGCAACAAAGGTAGGGGGGGTTAGGGAGGGGAAGGTGCGGGGGGGGGGGGGTGGAAGGAAAGTTCCCTCTGAGGCTGCTCCGAAATCGGAGGGAATGGAGGCAGGCTGCGCGCCAACCCTAGATTTTAATGGATACGCGCGGCTACGCGCATATCTATTGAAATCCCGTGTACTCTTAGCGCCTGGTGCACGAACAAAGTACGCGTGTGCTCAACTTTATAAAATCTACCCCTAAGAGCATAAGAACATGCCATACTTGGTCAGACCAAGCGTCCATCAAGCCCAGCATCCTGTTTCCAACAGTGGCCAATCCAGGCCATAAGAACCTGGCAAGTACCCAAAAACTAAGTCTATTCCATGTTACCGTTTCTAGTACTAGCAGTGGCTATTTTCTAAGTCAACTTAATTAATAGCAGGTAATGGACTTCTCCTGCAAGAACTTACCCAATCCTTTTTTAAACACAGCTATACTAATTGAACTAACCACATCCTCTGGCAATAAATTCCAGAGTTTAATTGTGCGTTGAGTGAAGATGAACTTTCTCCGATTAGTTTTAAAAGTGCCAGTTGCTAACTTCATGGAGTGCCCCTTAGTCTTTCTATTATCTGAAAGGCTAAATAACCGATTCACATCTACCCTGTTATGTATCGGGTGGTTTTCGTGTGCCCATGGGCCTCAGCCCGATCCAGGCCGTCCCGGGCCGAACCAAGGGTTGACGGTGGCTCCGCGTGGCTGGACACTCTACCCTCTGCCAGGCCGGCAAGCTCCCATGGCCAAACATCCGAGGATGTTGGAAGGTGAATGGTCCTCCGACCATTAGGGCCCTTTCGGACCTGCTGCGAGCAGCATGGAGCAGCAGGCCTGGCCTGAGGTTGAGGGCAGACGGGCCTTGACAAGGAAACATTGAAGTTGATGCGACGGCATCACATGGCACGAAGACACTTGGTAGAAGACGTGACATTAGGGCTGTGGATACAAGACACCAGGATCGATGCAGATGGCATCGCAGACAAGAACTTGACGAGGTTGATGCAGACGGCATCCAAGACGAGGATTCATGGCTGGGATGATGCGGACGGCATCCGAGGCAAGACACATGGCTGGATAAGGCAGACGAAGACACATGGCATCAAGGCAAGACACAAGGCATGGGCATTGGCACTGTCTCTCAGGGCGCCTACTCAGGCCACCCGCGGGACTGAGTCACGGACCACCCTGTCCGTTACGCGCCCTACACAGCCCCAAGGCTGGTCGCGGACCACGACAGGAGCGGGACAGCGCAGGAACACACAGCAGGCTTCACGGCTCAGGAGCACAGGACAACCGTCCACCGGCAGCCTAGTCCACCCAGGAACTACATCTGGGGAACCCCCGGCCTACCGGTACCAGAAGGCTCCAGAGCGAGGACGAGGCGGAGGGAAGGCAAGAACATCAGGAAGGCAGGAACACCAGGACGAAGGCGAAGAAACCTGGACATGGACCTCAGGCGAAGACATGAAATGTGGAACAAGACAAGGAGCTCCTTGAAGAGAGAAGACCTTACAAAGTCTCTGGCAGGCCAGAGCCTCCAGAGCAAAGACTGGAACACGATGCAAGGCAAGGCATGAAGAATGGAGCAGCCCTTTATAGGGCTGAGCCAGGAAGTAGTCATTTAGGTGGGGCCCAGACACTTCCTGCAGAGAGACGCGGCCGCGCGTCTAAGGCAGGCAGAGCAGGGCTGTGCAGGACCGCAGACAGCGGCCTGCACAGCATCTAGCGTCAGACGCTGAAGAGAGGCAGAAGAAGCTAGGAAGGCGGAGCCTAACGTCGGCAGCGGCTCCAGCCGCTGCAGGAGGCCCCGGGGGCGGCTTCTGCCGCTACTCGAGCCTGGGGCTGTGGCCTAAACACCGCGAAGATCCGGAAGATGGTGGGGGCGGTCCCAGGCCCCGGCTCCGACCGCGGAGCGGAAGACGAAGGAAGGCGGCCTCCTGGCTGCGTGGGCATGCCGACGGCGGCGTCCTGCTGCGTCGGTGAAGATGCTGACGCGGTGAGTATGTCTGCTCGCGGGGGGGGGGGAACCCGCGGGCGGCATTCATAACATACCCGTTCTAGATCTCATGATTTTAAACACCTCTATCATATCGCCCCTCAGCCGTCTGTTCTCCAAGCTGAAAAGTCCTAACTTCTTTAGTCTTTCCTCTTAGGGGAGCTGTTCCATTCCCCTTATCATTTTGGTCGCCCTTCCCTGTACCTTCTCCATCGCAATTATATCTTTTTTGAGATGCGGCGACCAGCATTGTACACAGTATTCAAGATGGGGTCCCACCATGGAGCGATACAGAGGCATTATGAGATTTTCCGTTTTATTCACCATTCTCTTCCTAATAATTCCCAACATTCTGTTTGCTTTTTTGACTGCAACAGCATACTGAACCGACGATTTCAATGTGTTATTCACTATGACGCCTAGATCATTTCTTGGGCGGTAGTACCTAATATGGAACCTAACATTGTGTAACTATAGAATGGGTTATTTTTCCCTATATGCATCACCTTGCACTTATCCACATTAAATTTCATCTGCCATTTCGATGCCCAATTTTCCAGTCTCACAAGGTCATCTTGCAATTTATCACAATCTGCTTGTGATTTAACTACTCTGAACAATTTTGTATCATCTGCAATTTGATTACCTCACTCGTCGTATTTCTTTCCAGATCATTTATCCCTGAGGCACTCCACTGCCCACTCCCTTCCACTGAGAAAATTGTCCATTTAATCCTACTCTCTGTTTTCTGTCTTTTAGCCAGTTTGTAATCCACGATAGGACATCGCCACCTATACCATGACTTTTTACTTTTTTAGAAGCCTCTCATGAGGAATTTATCAAACGCCTTCTGAAAATCCAAATACACTACATCTATCGGTTCACCTTTATCCACATGTTTATTAACTCCTTCAAAAAAGTGAAGCAGATTTGTGAGGCAAGACTTGCCTTGGGTAAAGCCATGCTGACTTTGTTCCATTAAACCATGTCTTTCTATATGTTCTGTGATTTTGATGTTTAGAACACTTTCCACTATTTCTCCTGGCACTGAAGTCAGGCTAACCAGTCTGTAGTTTCCCGGATCGCCCCTGGAGCCCTTTTTAAATATTGGGGTTACATTAGCAATCCTCCAGTCTTCAGGTACAATGGATGATTTTAATGATAGGTTACGAATTTTTACTAATAGGTCTGAAATTTCATTTTTTAGTAACTTTAGAACCCTGGGGTGTATATCATCCGGACCAGGTGATTTACTACTCTTCAGTTTGTCAATCAGGCCTACCACATCTTCTAGGTTCACCGTGATTTGATTCAGTCCATCTGAATCATTACCCATGAAAACCTTCTCTGGAACGGGTATCTCCCCAACATACTCTTTAGTAAACACTTCTTAGTTCAGAGCGGGGTCAGGTTCTTCCTCGCTATATTCCATGGCAATTCACTGATTTAACTAATATAATTCTGCAGTTGCCACCTCTAATGACAGGTGCAGGTACATGGATCCGTGAGTTTGAAAAATTAACAAGTGGACTGACCCTGGCCCTAGGAGATATCAAAGCATTATTAGCTCGACCCCTGGAGTTGATGTAGATACATTGTTTCGACAAGTTAGAATGAGGGAAATCACATTAGGTAATTCAGAATATGATGGCAATCTTTTAATCACTTCCGTCACAATTTTTGAGAAGCCCTACGTCAAAGCTTCTCTACTCAGAGAGATTTATTAACCCTTATGTCACATGTATGGGATGGTAAATCTGACAGGCTGCATGTGCAAGCAGTGCAGGAGGAATGGTTTCAGCAAATGGAACATCCATTTGATCAGCCTGGTATGTTACCTTTGTTTTACCCAGAATTACGGAAAACTTTACCAAAAGGAGTATGGCAAAGGCTAGATCATATGGTAGGACTGGAAAGTAAGATGTGGCCAGAAATTTTCTCAATATCTGTCATTACAGTGATCTGTATGTCAAAAAGAATGGAAAAGGCTGAAGATTTGGCTAAAATCCAAACTAAATTCTATCTAT
The DNA here is from genome assembly GCF_901001135.1 of Rhinatrema bivittatum. NCBI lineage: Eukaryota > Metazoa > Chordata > Amphibia > Gymnophiona > Rhinatrematidae > Rhinatrema > Rhinatrema bivittatum. The sequence goes on from NC_042616.1 coordinate 6,168,064, forward strand.
GCAGATAGAAGAGCTAAGTAAACGAAAAGAGGGAGAGAAAAATTAGGTGTCTAGGACAGCAGGAGTTAGTCGGTTCAGATAGGAATGTGATATGGACATGATGGGTGTAATGCGTGCTATCCCCAGAATCAATTAATAGGTGCAGTGATTACACCTAGAGGAAATAATACCATGGCAGAGGGCTGGTAAGATGTAGAAGAGGGAAAGGTTGAAGAGGCATGTATGGGTGTCCCTCACAAGGAGCTGGTATCGGATCTGATAGACGAGCAGGCATAGATTGTTGGTATTGTGGGAAATTTGGACATTTCGCAAATGAATGCAGAGCTAATCCTGACAGAATCCCCCATATAACAGACCTGGTGGTAGAGGAAGACAAGGAGGATTTCCTCATTGGGATCCTGCCAACGAGATCCAGAGGTATAGAGCAGGAAATGGGTTTGCCCAATGACTCCTAGGAATGGTGCAAATTTGGGCAGGAGCAGAAGACCCCATGTTGACAGTATATATTAATAAGCAACCTTATACCTTTTTATTAGACTCTGGGGCTACTACTTCAGTGCTAACTACACTTCCAAAGAGAGTTGAATTGTCAGATGAAACATTTTTGTTAAAATGTATTGATCGCCTTTCACAAAAGGTCAAGGTGATTCACAGTAAAAACATACACAAAATAATTTTGAAACTTACCACATAAAAAAAAAGACATACCATAAATTTCATAGAAACAATGGTTAAAGACATTTGTCAGTATCTGCAAGTATTACTCATATTCACCATCACAAAGATCAAACTTACTCTTTTAAACAATGGTCATTGGCTTCTAAATGAAGAAGTGTTTAATTCAGTATGCATATAGTTATATTTAACACGTATCAAAAGCACGATGAAACAAAGATTCTTTCAAAGAATGCCTGAATTTTTTTCAAGTTATCAAGGGTTCGAAGTTCAAGTGGAAGAAGATTCCAGACTGCTGGAGCAGCTACCGAAAAGGATGTCTCTCTGGTGGAAGATAAATTTATTTATTTATTTATTTAGAAACTTTTATATACATGTATTAGTGGAGACATCATACCGGTTTACATTTGAACAAAAGGCTTGAAAATACATATTAACAGGGAAAGTGAACTGGGAGAGGGTTAACCAAGATCAGCGTGGAAGGATAGATTAAAGTAACAAGAACAATCCTAAGTTAACAATAAAATTAGCTCCTTAATGTAAGGAATATGTGGTCAGCATGAGGGGGTGCAGGGATAGTGTGGAGGGGGATTTTATTCTGGATAGGCTTGTTTGAACAGTAGTGTTTTTAGTTTCTTTTTAAATTTGATCACACATGGTTCAAGGCACAGGGAGGGAGTTCCAGAGAGTGGGGCCTGCGATAGAGAGGGCACGCTAGACGAACAGAGGGTATTTCAAGCAGACAAAGTTGAGAAGATCTTAAACCTCACGTGGGCTTATAAATGCGAAGTAAAGCATTAGCCCACGTTGGAAAATCTGGACTAAGAAGTTTAAAGATAGTCATGGCTATCTTATAATCAGTTCATTCAGGGATAGGTAGCCAGTTTAGACTTGATAAAACAGGAGGGTCTCTTTGGCACTATTCAAGTATTATGAAGGGCATTAGCATCAAATGTGAGAGACTGAGATCTTATTCCTCATATCCTGACTTAGCATTTGTCTGTACTGAATGTGATGAGAAAGTCACTCAGCTCCTCATCTTAAAATGCTCCATTCACAGTTGAAGGACAGAAAATAATGGAACAGAGCAACTCTTGATATTCCTTGCTCAGTACTTTCACTTGGTACAAAATCTAAAGCAGCTGTCAGCAAGGCCAGTATTAGTATTTAAGGATGAAAAAGATAAATGCACGCAACGCCCAAGATAAAAAGATTCCCAGCCTGAGCCTCTGCACTGGAGGTAATGATGCTGGGAGTGACAGTGCAGGATCTTCAGGGGAAGGTCACGTCCCTGCCACAGTTATAGGCCCTGGGGAACCCAATGAATCAGGAAATGGTCCTCATAAGTTAATGGCAAAATGAACAGGGGCTGGGATAGAGGCAGATGGCTCCCTGAGGATGAGAACAAGATAATGTACTGCAACTTCATCATGCAAAATCCCTGCATTTTAAATCTAGAGGCCACAGAATGAGCCCCCCCCCCCCCCCAAAGCCTGGAAGAAGAAACAGCATGAAAGTTAAACTGCAGAAAAAGAGTCAAGTGATGTGGTGAGCTAGGTAGCAGCTAGGGACCGAGCTCCGACCACCATCTGCATGAGAGGAGAGGATCACCTTGCTGGTGGCTGAAAGGAATCAGTAAGTTTTTGCTTGGGACATTGTCTTTTTTAAAAGTATTGGGGCAAAGTTAACTATTTGGGAATATTATTTATAGTGTTTGTGTGTGTTTGTGTTTTTAATAGTCAATAAGGCAGTGAATAAACAAGTTAGACTATATTTTAAATAGTCAGTCAATGTAAGACTCGCATGTTAAGACTCGCATGTAAGACTCGCATGTAAGACTCGCATGTTAAGTCACTCCAATGTTATATGTAAACCGAAATGATTAGCAACATTGTTGCTAGAATTTCGGTATATAAAAATGTTAAATAAAAAAATAAAATAAATAAGGCAGCTAGTAAGCAGTAGGTAATGTGTTTATTTTTAAAAGTCTGTAAGGCAGAACTGAGTGTTTGTATAAAAAAACAAAAACAAAAAGTAGCCAGAAGCTAGAAATAAGCTAGGAGCAGGGTATACCTAAGTAAAAAGGTTGAAAAGTTCAGCTCAGTTACTCACCTTGGAAAGGTGTTGAGGTAGTGTTTTGGTTTGAATAGGTACCAACATTTGTTAATCAACAAAGCAGTGAGTCACTCTGGCTGACTAACCGAAGTTAGACTGATTGTATTTCCCATCCCTCGCCCACCCACCCCTAGTTCATCCTTTAATTTATAGGCAAGTGCCACTTTCACAAAAAAAAAAAAAAACCAACAAAAACTTTCCTAGCGTGTAGCAGATGGACTCAAAACAAGTGGGTATAGTGTGCTCGTGCTAGCAGTTGGAGACGGATCTGACGTCAGCACGGGTACATATACCCCCACAGGAAGTGAAGCAATTCAGTAATTTCCGTCTCCAAAGCAGTTTGGAGCTACCTCACGCTCGCTAAGCGTGTTTCCAAATTCTAACGACTAAATTCCTAGAAGAAACCTACTGAAGAAGAGCCCCGCACTCCTGTGGTGATAACAGCCGGTCACTCACCCAGTTGAGATTCCCGAGCTGACTTCCATGGTCCCTCGGAGGTAGGAGCCTCAGTCCGGTGGCCGACTCGCGGCAGGGACCTAGCCCCGAGTGAGAAGGGCTCAGACGTGGCTTGGCCCCTGAGCGAGACGAGTTCGGGCGAGGCCTAGAGGCAGCCTCGGTCCCGACGTGGATTTGGCCCCCGAGCGAGACGAGTTCGGGCGCGGCCTAGAGGCAGCGGGTGCACTTCCTTGAGCGCGGCGGTGAAGGTACTCACCCTCTCCCCCCACAGCCGGAGACTGCCCGGGTCGCAGCCGGGAAGCGCCGAAGCCAAGGTAAGGCGTACATCTTTACTGTGGTCTCCGAGGAAGTGTGGATTTGCAGGGCCTGCCTCAGTAGCGGCCCGCCGTGGAGGTCGCCATTTTGCTTGCCTACTCGCCTTCGCTACCTAGCCGCATGTTGTTGCTGGGCGCAGGTTATAGGCGCACATTCCTAAGACGCCGTGGATAGGCGCACGTTATAGGCGCACACTCCGAAGACGCCGTGGCTAGGCGCCCATTATAGGCGCACATTTATAAGACGCCGTCGATAGGCGCACGTTCATAAGACGTCGTTGATGAGCGCACGTTATAGGCGCACGATCATAAGACGCCTATTGGTAGACGCACGTTCCTGAGACGCCCGTTTATAGGCGCATGCAGCTAAGCGCAGGTTGATACGCGCACTCTCATAGGATCTGCACATATTAGTAGGCGATACATATTGCAAAGCGTATGGAGCATCAGAGAGCCCATACGTCCGCAGAGCCGGCACCTCCAGAATCAGGCATAAGAGCTCTAAGCCTCTGCTCAGCATGCAACCTCAGAGCCACACAGAGCGAGGAGGCAGACTCCCGAGGAGGCCATGGGAGTCCCAGGACAGGACCGGTCCCAGCCCAGCGGTTCCTCAGGGAACACTCCGGACTTAGCAGACCGTGGTGAGCAGCCAGGGAACCCGAGAGACCTGGTGGCCCTAAGGCCATATCCGGCTTCACTCTCCTGGGTGGAGTTATTCAAGGGGATCCACGCCTTTGTCCAGATGCAGTCTGCTCCTCGAATGGGCTTTTCTATTCCGGATGATCCAGTCCCTGGACCCTCGAGACCTAGGCGCGCCACTCGCCACCCAGAAGCCCCACGCATGGGGATTCGGATTGCTCCGAGGAAGATGAGGAGCCCCCCGAGGAGGGAGAACTCCCCTCGGAGATGGAACCATATCGGACCATGAGACGCTTCTTTCGGAAAGAGGATCTTCCAGGCCTGGTCTCACAATGCCTATCAGAATTGGCCATTCCGGGCCGGGACACCCCAGGGGTCCCTCACATGAACCCCGTGTTAGAGGGCCTGCGCCAAACGGCTCACCATTTTCCCCTCCTACAAGCAGCACAGCAGCTAATAGATCTGGAATGGACTGCACCGTAGGCCGCATTTAAAGGGGGTCGGGCCTTGGCAGGCATGTACCCTCTGGACCCGGCGTCCAAGGAGCTGCTGGCATGCCCTAAGGTAGACGCCATAGTTAACGCAATTGTGAAGCGCATCACAATTCCGGTGGAGGGGGGAGCGGCCCTCAAGGATGCACATGACCGGCGCATGGATACCATGCTCAAACAAGCTTTCGAGGTGGCAGCCATGACCCTAAGAATCGCGACCTGCTGCACCGTGGTGACACGTTCCTGTTTATCACAAGCGAGAAACAACACCCCAGGAGAAGACATGGAGTCAGCTCTCGCATTCCTCACGGACGCTGCCTCCGATCTTGTCCGGACGGCAGCCAAGGGAGTGTCATCCTCAGTGGCAGCCAGGAGGCAGCTCTGGCTCCGCAACTGGGCTGCCGACTCTTCTTCCAAGACGCGCCTCACAAGAATGCCCTTTAAGGGATCCCTACTGTTCGGCAGCGATCTCGAGAACTGGGCTAACAAATGGGGTGCCTCCCATTTCCCCGTCTGCCGGAAGACAGGTCGAGGAGGAACCAGCGTTCGTTTTCTAGACCATCCAGAGGTCGAAACTCTCAGCGCTTCAACCCTTACAGGGCTCGCTAACAAGCACCGCGTTCTCAGGCCAGGAGCCAGCCCTTTCGGGCTAAGCACAACAAGAGGAGAACCGGTCGGGTTCTGGTCCCGGCCGCAACCCACAATGACAATCGGCCGACCCATCCGGGGGTAGCAGCCATAGGGGGCAGGCTAACCCTCTTCTACGCAGGTGGGTCGAGATTACTTACACCAGTGGGTCCTCGCCATCATCCAAGACGGTTATTTCCTGGATTTTCTTCGGCTCCCACCCAACAAGTTTGTGGAATCTCCTTGTTCGCCTCTCAAGAGGACTGCACTAGAGGTGACCTTACAGAGGCTCCTGGCACTAAAAGCCATAATCCCAGTGCCTGTAGAGGAGATGAATTCTGGGCATTATTCCATTTATTTCATAGTACCCAAGAAAGAGGGCACTTTCAGGCCCGTCCTGGACCTCAAGTCAGTCAACCAATACCTGAGGGTGCCCAGCTTTCGCATGGAAACTCTGCGGTCTGTCAAGAATGCAGTACAACCAGGGGAGTTTCTCACCTCCCTAGATCTGTCGGAAGCCTATTGCATATCCAATCCATCGGGACCACCAGCGCTATTTACGCTTCAAAGTCCTGAATCAGCACTTCCAGTTCCGAGTTTTACCCTTTGGGTTAGCCACCGCGCCGCGGATCTTTCCCAAGGTCATAGTAGTAGTGGCGGCGGCACTCAGGAAGGAAGGAATTCTCGTCCATCCCTACCTGGACGATTGGCTGATCAGGGCATAGTCACCGGAGGAGAGCCACCAGGCAACCAACAGAGTTATTGCTCTTCTGGAAAGCCTAGGATGGGTAGTAAACTTAAACAAGAGTTCCCTACAGCCTTCTCAGTCACTGGAATACCTAGGGGTCCGATTCGACACCCAGGAAGACAAGGTCAGTCTGACCTCCAAGAGAAGGTCAAAGCTCCGGAATCGTCTGCAGGTCCTGCTGAGCGCCACCCGGCACACAGCTTGGGATTACCTACAGGTCCTCGGTCTTATGGCATCCTCTGGAGGTGATACCATGGGCGCGGGCTCACATGAGACCATTACAACGCGGCCTCCTATCCGGTGGAGCCCACGATCACAGAACTACGCCACACACCTACCTCTACCAGCCAGAGTGCGGACCCAGATACGGTGGTGGTTGCAGCCCGGCCACATGAGCCGGGGGTCAAGAATGTCCTCCCCAAACCTGGACCCTGCTCACTACAGATGCCAGCCTGAACGGATGGGGAGCACACTGCGAAGAACTCACCGCCCAAGGGCGGTGGAACAGAAGAGTCAAGGTGGAACATCAACCGACTAGAGGCACGGGCAGTCAGGCTAGCATGCCTGCGATTTGCCCACAGACTTCGCAGCAGAGCAGTCAGAGTGATGTCAGACAGCGCCACCACGGTGGCATGCATCGGCCAACAGGTGTCTCTAGAAATGCCCCCCTGATGGCTTGGGCGGAAGCGAATCTCCGGGACATCTCCGCCGTTCACATCGCCGGGAAGGATGGTACCACGGCAGACTTCCTCAGCAGAGAAGCCTAGGTCCATGGGAATGGCGGCTGTCGCCCACAGCTTTCCAGATGATGTGGATCAGTGGGGGACCCCGGGCATGGACCTATTGGCAGACAGGTCCAGCGCTCAGGTACCCAGATGTTTCAGCCGCAGGCGGATCCGCTATCCCAGGGGATCGATGCCCTGGCCTCAGGGAATTCTGCTGTATGCCTTTCCTCCGTGGCCCCTGCTGGGTGCCATTCTGCACAGGATTCAGCGACACAGAGGCCTAGTTCTTCTGGTGGCCCCGGATTGGCCAAGAAGACCCTGGTACGCAGACGTGAAAAGACTACTGGCAGGGAATCCTCTACGCCTGCCTCCACACAGGGACCTGCTGCGGCAAGGTCCCATCCTCCACGAGGATCCAGCTCAATTCTCTCTTACGGTCTGGCCATTGAGAGGGCTAGATTGAAGAAAAGAGGATACTCGGAGCCGGTAATAGATACACTTCTCCGAGCACGCAAGTTCTCCACATCACTGACATATATCAGATTCTGGAGAGTTTTTGAAGACTGGTACGACTCTCACGGCACCAATTCACATACCGCTAAGATTCCTATCGTCTTAGACTTCCTACAAGATGGACTTCAAAAGGGTCTGTCCCTCAGCTCCATTAAAGTTCAGGTAGCAGCGTTGTCTTGCTACAGTCCCAGGAGCGATGGCAACACCATGGCCGCACACCCAGACGTTTCACGATTCCTGAAAGTCAAACACATTCGCCCGCCACTGAAGTGGCCAGTGCCCTTGTGGAACCTCAACCTAGTGTTGGAATTTCTAGCGGGATCCGCCTTCAGGC